>NC_089722.1:21567504-21717959 GCF_035083965.1 Branchiostoma lanceolatum | reverse complement strand
CTGTGTCATGAAGTTGTGAAAATAAACAATCGTAACATTTCCAAATTTACAGTACATAGGTCCTGGCCTGTGTAAAAATTGACTCGGACAGATTTCTTTGGACAGTTAAGGAATTTTTTGTCCTGATTTTGGTTGTTATCAGAGTTTCTTGCACAGCAACACGTACAGATACCAGTATAGTATGCATACCCAGTTAGATACACTGCTGCACTAGGCAGCTCGCACACAAACTCAAGGTATCCCCCATTATAGTATCATGTGGCAAGCAGGCTAGTCCAATAAGATTGTTTGTTACTGGTGACCTCTCATGATTTTTTTGTTATAGGTAGGTACCTAGTCTAGTACCATTACTTAAAATTGCAAACATTGACTTCATTTTTTTTTCCAATCTTGCCTTGTTAAGATAATGTGATTTGGTTGAAACTGTGCAGAAATGGCATCAGCAGAAGATTGCCCAATCCCTTTGAGACTTGTGACCCAGTTTGGTAAGTGGGTTATGGATTGCTACCCGTATTGATGATTGGCAGTGATAGAGCCATTATATTAGAGGGGAATATGTTTGGTACAGAAGGAAATTATTAGTTCTTCATCCCAACTTGTCTTTTGGTCTTTTTTCAAGTTCTTCAGATAACAGCATTGAAGCTGTGGAACTAACTTTCCAAATTATAATAATGCTCTGACTAATGTCAGGTCATCTCTGTGATGTATGTCACACCAATTGTCTACCAGTGTACAGGCAGGGCTCAAATTCAAAATTCATATTTGGGAATATAGGTACGCTGGTACACCTAACCTAAAATTTTGACACACAGAAAGATATTTTGGTGCACAACGTAGAATAGATTAGAATGTCAGCAAAACGTAATTACAATACAAACCCTGCTGGTTCTCTTTACAACTTCAACTACATGTATAGCTAACTTCAAAATTTTCAAGAATTAGTCAAACGAAATACAACAAAGGTTGCATTGCTTTTTCTGATACTTGAATCTAGCTCTAATTTTGGGTGCACAAAAGTACACACGCGTCCAGTATTTCGAGCTCTGACAGGGTTTGTTCCAAAGCATCATTATTTATATATGATAATTGCACTGCACCCTGATGGAGGAATCCAGGAGGATCCCTGCCCCAAGGCATACCAACATGTTGTTTCTAATACAATACAATCCAACAGCAGACAGTCCCCTTTAAATCATAACAATACCAACTAGATTGTGAACATTTATCGGGGGTAGTAATAAACAAATGCTTCATCATCTCCTGCCTTTTTTGTTTTAAAGTGCTCTCAAATTTTTTTGATAAAGCACCAATTCATTTGCTTCGGAATTCAATCAATGTTCAGGTAGGGCACAAAGTACTGGTACTGTTGGCTGAGGCAGGGTTTTTTCTAGGAAAAGATTATCAGAGGGAGTGGAGCAGTCAAACGGAAGGATCACACTGTGTGGTGGAGTTTTAAAGAATTTAAAGTTAAATTGAGGAATTCTATTCAAACTTCATGAGGGGCAGCATCGATGGTGTATCTATTTATGCTTGTCAGAGAATCTGCTCCCCAGGGTAAGGGGTTGCATCAACTTGCATGCTCAGGTCATGGGGGCGCAGTGCCCAACTGAGGTTTATCCTTCGAACTGATATGATATGATCTTCCTGTCTTTCTATTCTGTCATTGCATCACAATGCAACAAAAAGCTATGCAGCACTATGCCATCAACCAACTAACCAACAAACAAACACTGTCAAAACATGACGTCTTTCGTTTTCTGATATTTTCTGTTCCTCCACATCATTTCAAATGTGGGTAGATAGAAGAATGTCACCCATCTTTAACCCTCTTTAGACAGGTAGCTTGGGTGAGCAACAACAGGTTCTAATTTGAACTCTTGACTTCAGGTTGAGAAGGACAGTTGCTAACCACTGAACCAAGTGTACCTCTTAGTTTTAAGCCTGAGCATACTGGTATATAAGAGTAGAATATTGTAAGACTTTGAATGTTCAAGGTGCTTTTATTGCTGTGGTTTTAGCAGTAAATTTCAAACTTTCTCCGTTTCTACCATGAAATTATGAAAAAAAACGTACGGGTACTACATTTGTACAGAATTGTTGATGATGATTTGGTTTATTTCATATCATTAAAAAGTATCACAGTTTCGCAGTGCACGCGACGTGTGCACTGAATTGAACTGGGACTACATTATACATTATTAGCTTCATAAAATTATTTACAATTGCCTTAACTTATATACGAGGTTTTCAGAACATTAAAATAGGTTTTAACCAAAAACTTAAATACACCACGAAAGTCTTGTTCCTCCTACTGGGAAATTAAGTCCCCACGAAAAAAACTGAATTTATAGCATTTCTTCCCTGGTAAACAATGTCATGATTGAACAGCCATAACGGAAGAGGAATTGAAGCCCTCTATCTTCTATTCAGGTCAAAAGTTCATCATTACTTTAAAAGGTCACAACTTTGCCCTCACCTAGTCAGTCAGTCTAAAAGACTGGGACCTGTGAACTATGCATAGGTAGAAAGTCAGTTAGAATTCAGATTCAAGTTCAGGTACAATACTGGTCAAGTTTAAAAGTAGTTCAGTGTTCAAGAGTCAAATTTGGATGCTTGGCTGTACAGGCGGTGTGTCCTTGGTGTGTGCGTGCATGTTCACTGCCCCGGCTTTCCCAGTCTCTGTGCACAGCCGCTGCACCCTTTCTCACCACTATGCGCAGTGCAGCATGTTCACTCACCTAAGCTAAGAGATTGAATATCACCACTAACTTTCTTTAATTTGTCTTGCAGCACTGTAAAGCTAGAATGTGACACGTTTGGGAAAAGAACAAACAACACATCCCCCCTGGTCATTCTACATGGACTCTTCGGCTCCAAGCAGAACTGGCATTCTATAAGCAGGAACCTGGCTAGGAAGATCGACAGACAGGTAAGAAATTTCCAGTGGACTCCCCTGCTTTTCCTTTGGATTCTTCCAAGATGACAGCATTGATAATTGTGATAAGTCAGGAATCAAGGTGGTACCATTGTTGAAAAGGGGTGCATGGTTGACTCCTGTTTCTGTTTACCACAGATTATCGCCATAGACATCCGTAACCATGGAGAGAGCGAGCACAGCGATGTCATGGACTACCCGTCCATGGCGGCGGACGTGGCTGCCACCATGAAGGAGGAGGGGGTGGAACGGGGCATCCTGGTTGGCCACAGCATGGGCGGGAAGGTCGCCATGACCTTAGCACTTCAGGAGGTAGGTACAGTACATTGCGCTGAACAGAGTACGTATAGAGGTTAGTTTAAAAGTGTTTTCTATCTTTCTTTGTCCCAACCCAGTTTCCTTCAATCAGTTTTCTCTTCCCAATTTCTATTTTCTTTATCCTTGTCTAGTTTCTATATCATTTCATGAATGTTCAGTTTCTGTTTGACAATACATCAACTTGTCTGTGTTGAAATTCTAGTTGCCTCTGTCTGTATTTGCCTTTCTCCTTGTCTCTTCTTTATCTAGCCTGGGGGCTATCCTGGTTTGTTTATGTCTGCTCCTATAGCAATTGTTGAGGTGGACATAATCTGAACCGCTGTACTAACTTCCCCAGGCACCACTGGTGGAGAAGTTGATCGTAGTCGACACCACGCCGACCACGTCCGCCGGGAAGATTGTCTTCCCCAAGATCATTGAAGGAATGAAGAACATCAAGTTTCACACGGAGTGGACCCTGTCCAAAACACGCTCTGAGGCCGACAAGACACTCCTGCAGACCATTCCTGTGAGTACACATGTACATAGTTTGTGTCTTATCCATGGCAGTGTGTTTCAATGGATAGTTTGTGTTTTAGTGTAGCCATTGAAGTATGTCTCGATGGATAAGTCCAAGAGAAGGGTCAGCTGGAACTGATACATGTACCACTAATCTCCAAGCAGATGTAAGGATCCGGCTCTATGTTTTATACTTTTTTTTGCAGCAGTTAGCATAAGGATTCAAATGGTTAAAAAGTTGTTGCAACACAGGTGTAAATACTAAGAATGAGACGGATACTTATGTTTGCTTGGAGATTAGATACCACAACCAGAGAATCTAAGTGTGCAGGGTTAAATTTGGTAATTTCAATGTCAAATAATTGAATTGGAGAGCTATGTATATGCTCCTTACCACATTTCTTTGGCATGTTATTTGGCATCTACTGTCAATAAAAGGTCCATGATACTGAGGAAATATGGGCTGTGTGTGTGTGTGCACATGTGTGTATACTACACTGTGCATCCATGATACAATACAATCCCTTCACACTGTACTGAAGGACCTAGGCATTTGCTACACTGTGTAGCTATGATACTATGGTAATATATATGGGCTGTGTGTGTGTGTATGGCTATGATGATACTGTATGGTACAATCCCCTCCCTCCACACTGTACCACAGGACCTGGGCATGTGCTACCCTGTGTAACTATGATACTATGGGAATATGGGCTGTGTGTGTGTGTATGGCTATGATGATACTGTATGGTACAATCCCCTCCCTCCACACTGTACTGCAGGACCTGGGCATGTGCTACACTGTGTAACTATGATACTATGGGAATATGGGCTGTGTGTGTGTGTATGGCTATGATGATACTGTATGGTACAATCCCCTCCCTCCACACTGTACTGCAGGACCTGGGCATGTGCTACACTGTGTAACTATGATACTATGGGAATATGGGCTGTGTGTGTGTGTATGGCTATGATGATACTGTATGGTACAATCCCCTCCCTCCACACCGTACCACAGGACCTCGGTGTGCGCCAGTTCATCCTGACCAACCTGGTGGAGGACGACAACGGATGGTTCAGCTGGCGTGTCAACATCGCCGCCATCGAAAAGAACCTGGAACAAATCTGGAGCTTCCCTCAGTTCAAACATGTCAGTTACCATGGCGACACCCTCTTCCTGGGCGGCGGCAAGTCCCCCTATATAAGGTACATTATTTTGTTTCTTAACGTAACTAGGAGGAGGATCAGAAAACTGTTCAGCAGCATACAGGTCTGGTAAGGCACAAATTTAAAGATAACCCTATTGATGGTGGCAGCTTCACAGTTGAGCTCCTGGCTCTAATTACAGCAGTTGCTAACTAGTAGAACCCCTTCAAATCCTGGGAAGGGCATCTTGGTTGGTGCTGCACCCATCTTTCGGAAGGAATGTAAAATGGGGGTCTTGTGTCCAAGAAGGTCGCTCAAGGCTAGCAACCCCTCCCTGTAGAAATATATGGAACCCTACAACAGAAACAGCAATGAAACTAGGCAGCACAAAGTAGCAGTACAGGGTGAACAACAGCAAGTTATGTTATTATTGCCCAGTTTTTGCCCATTTTTAAACACACCAGCTTTAACATTTTGTCCAAAATGACAACATTCTTATGCCAAAAGCAGCAAAAGCATTCCCTGCTCAGTCCAATTAATTGACGCCACTGAAGACTCAAGAATTTATCAAGGGAATGCATATAACAATGCTATAATAGATGGCATTGCATACAGCATGTTGTAATGTCTCCATGATTTGTTTCACCAGCGAGTCTCACTACCCTGAAATCAAGAGGCTGTTCCCCAAGGCCCTGGTGACACACATCCCCGACTCCGGCCACTGGGTGCACACGGAGAAACCCAAGGAATTCATGGAGGCGGTCACCGACTTTATCCGCAAGTGACGCGCCACAAAACTTGTACAGTCTGTCTCCTCTCCACTTTATATAGGTGCACGTTTTCACCGTTGCATCTACATGTTTCCGAAAGTTCTACAGTTTCAGAAAGGAAATTTGTTCACTTACTACTAGTAGAATGATAGTTGACAGATTTTGTATAGATGTCATTCGGTATACTGTTATGTAGATAGGTAGGAGTACACGACATGTGTATGAAACTATTGCCACTTTGTCTCGAAAGCCAGTTCGTTTCAAACTCTAGCCTGATATCTTTTTAGTAGAGAAGAAAAGGAAAGCTTTAGTTCTCATGTCCTTGCATTAGAGAATACCTCGACCTAAGAACTGTTGAACTCGCTCTATGTGCCAGATGGATGTAGTCAGGTGTATTTCTCTGGGGGATTTGTTGTTAAAACATTTTGTAGTTTGAGAATATAGTGATAGTCATATCATGTTAAAGCCAGGCTGTTACAACAGTTATAATTGTCATCACCTTTCTTTTTCAAGCTGGCTAAAAGAGGCTGTTTGGCAAGAGACTTTTAAAAAGAAACATTTAGAGTTTCTGTATTTCCTCATATAGTCAAAACTGTAGCTATGGTCAAATTGATGTCTTTCCGGATGGGCCAGGAAGGACCAAAGTCGATTGAATAACTGTACCAGGATGTTCTGGAAAGAACAAAATTGGCTCCAGAAATTTGACAGATAATGGTGGAAGAAAGGAAGTTCAGGAACAGTCAAACAGAAAAAGAAGAGCAACAAGTTTACACACACCTTAGTTCTTCCTGGTCCCAAAAATCTAATTCTGTAACTTGATTGTCGATGAAGGTTAGACATCCAGGTAGTAAAATTGGAAGATAACAGTTACTCAAGCAACTGGATAGATTTGTAGTAGCATCAGTCACTGACAAAAGGTAGTAGCCTGGAATCCAGACCTATTATAGCTCCCGAGTCTCTCTCTATTTGCGGAGAGAGACTCGGGAGCTATAATAGGTCTGGATTCCAGGCTAAAAAGGTAGTGGATGCTACCTGAAACATCTGAACGTTTGCAAATCTATCCAGTTGTTTAACTGTTATCTTGTGCATCTGTGAAATGTGAATGATAGGTTTTTGGGGGCATGTGCAGTGTATGTAGTTCATTTCATCTATTAAACAGTTTAGAAGTAAGGTTTACCTATATACTAGATGACATGTTAACTTCTTAAGTAGGGTCCACACAGCATGAACTGTTAGGTAAAATTGTTATCTTGTTGATGATGTTCCGTCAAATGGTTTATTAAATTTTTCAGCAAAATGTTACCTTTAATGCTTTGTGTAACTAGTAGACATTTCACGAAGACTCTTGGTATTATCAATTTGACTTAAAGCAATTGCATGGATAGTACTACGGTAATCTTAGTGCTGTGATCAACAGATAAGTAATAACTATATGTTTGATCATCTTTTGGAGTGTTTGAAGCCACATTTTAAATGCTGTTGCCAATGTGATTGGAGACTAGCAATGCTCAAACTTACTGTAATATCCATCAGATACAAGCATATTCTAAGCCCTTATGTGTGGTTTAATTTGACATATGGTCAGGCTGAATTGATTATATGGATGACATCCACTTGTACATCAATTTTTGTGTGGATACAAAAAAGCTGTAAAAGGAGCAAATTTATGCTGTAATTTTTTTTAAATAGCGAAAAATGGATACTTATGCTATTATGCTTCTTTTGCTATAATCATAAAATGGATTGATGTTGTCATAAACTCCTTGTGCAAAATTTGTTTCAAGTCTGAGCAAAGTCTTCCAAGAAGATGTGAAAGAACAAAAAGAAAGAATTCCCTCTTTAGTATACTAATAGCATGTTCTTTAAGTTCAGACATTTAGAAAACCTTCCTGACCACTTAAATCTCCTAATGAAGGCAACTTGTTTTTGCCCCATTTTTTTTGCTGGTTCGCATTAATTTTGCAGTGCCCAGAGGATGTCATCCATGTAATTAAATCAGTATGGCCCAATCAAACTACTGCATAATGTCACAGACAGGGTATAGAGGACAGTAGAGTAAGAAAGCTTCTTTGAGTGTTTTTCTTGACAGGATAAAGATGATTCATTGCAAGTGTTGAGTTGTGGTTCATTCATTGATTACTGGTTTACAAACTCGGCAAAAAGCAGTTGTCTTGAGATACAATATAGAACTTTTGAAACAAACCCCACTTTTCTGAGTCTTGAATGTGTTTTAATAGAGACTGGCATGACATGAAACCTTTTATAAATTGATAGACAGAACAGGAAGAATTACTCAATTAGACAAGATTGTCACAAATTTCAGGGCAACCAAAGAAAGCAATAGTCATAAACAGTTGAGCTGATTGCACCAAAATTTCTACACTCCTCTGATATTCAATGTGGTCTTCCCTGATCTGCATTTCATTTTGTAGAAGGAAATTTTGTATTAAACAGACGGGTTTGCGGATTCGATGGGGTGGTCTACAGGGGTGGGCTAGTGGGGTGGGCTACCTCAGCATCTACCCTTTCTGGACCTCAAGGCTGTGCATGGGGGTTTAGCATTGAATGGAATTTCCTTGAGGAAAAGATGGGTCACTCTGTGGGAGGGCCGGAAAGAATGCTTTATTTTGCTGAAGGATCATATTGCTTTGGGGATGCTACAGTGGGGGGTGGAGGTGGGCAATGAGCATACTGCATACATTTACATTGTGCAGGAGTTTGTTATCCCCAGTTTTAGATTTTTAAACATGGAGGGCTATGTTCCCTGTTCCTTTATATACTGCTCAATCAGGCCAACAGGACAGTAGCATTGTGGCTACAAGAAAGAAATGAGCAACAAAAGCAACACTTATATACATTGTACAAACACACACACTTAACGATACAACATTCTAACCCACGCTCATGCACACTGACACACATAACCACAAATACATTGTACATTGTATGCAAGCATATGCATTCAGGTACATTCTAGTCTAAATGTGAGACATATGTTTTGAATTTTGTCAAACAAAGGCTCTCTCATTCCCTAGCTGTCCTATGCAACTTCCAGTTTATTTCCCCTTGTACCTCTTCCCTAAAATCCTAATTATATACTGAGTACTTGAAGTTTGTTTATGATAAATGGCTTTTCTACCAGTCTTGGTGCAACTACCCCCCCCCCCCCCCCACCTGCCATATGATCAGCTGTTACCTTCCCTCTAGCCCACCCCCAGCTTGACCCAGATCCTCTTCAAGGAAATTCCATAAGAGGCCAAACCCCCATGCACAGCCTTGAGGTCCAGAAAGGGTAGATGCTGAGGTAGCCCACCCCACTAGCCCACCCCTGTAGACCACCCCATCGAATCCGCAAACCCTTAAACAGACTGGCTAGTTGGTCAACCATCTTTCAACAACTTCAGGAGTAAGTAGGCAGAAGCTTGGAATAACTGTTATTGAGTTTAGTCAAAGTATCAAAATGGCTAAGGACTTCAGGGATTGACAGTGTTGATCGGTGTGGTGGTTAGTTTTTGTTTTTGTAGGACACCATACACATATAGAAGAAAGCTCACCAGTTTACATGTTCTGACTAACTAGGCAAATAAATTTTATCAAACAAGAGCAAACAGAAAGTTTGTCGCAGAAGGTACATGTACTCTACTAACAGGTAACACCCTTTACTAATTACCTTCGCCGAGAAGGTTATGCAGAGGGTAGCGTTTGTATGTAATACTATGTTTGTTTGGATGTTTGTAACGACCAGCATAACTCGAGAGGGCTTGGATGGATTGTCTTGATATTTGGTAGGTGGGTATAGGTGACTTGATGAGACTAGGAAATGATTAGATTTTGGGTCCCCTAGCTGCTTGTTACGGTACTGCAGTGGAACTTCCTGTTTCGATATCTCGTGTTCTGGACAAGCTACTGATTTTTGAGTGGTAGATAGCTCTTTGGGACAGAGTAAGTGGTATAGGTTTTGGCCCCCTAGCGGCTTTTTTGGAACTGCAGGAGCAGGTTTTGGTTCAGACTTTGAAAAGGAATAACTCAAGAGGGGCTTGATGGATGGTTATGATTTTTGGTAAGTAGATAGGTTGAGTGATGATGTACATGATTAGATACTTATTATGCAAATCAGTGTCTAATTTGCATAATTAATGAGGAAAGTTTATACATCCGCCAAATTCCACGATAGGACTCTCAAACATGTGACATATGTAAGGTCTCGGACCAGAGTTTTTCCCCAGTTTCGTGGCCAATCTGACCCCCTCAGGCCCATGGGCTGTCATTTCCCTATGAAACATAGACCGATAATTTTCATTACTTTGGTGGAAAGTGTTGAGGTCATGCTTCGTAATACACTTATTTGGTAGTTTCTGCTGTTAATTTTTTTTAGGTAAATAAGACCGAAAAAAGTAAATTTTTGGTAAAAATGTGTTATTTTTAGGCATTTTTCACACACGGCTGTAGGACAAAAATGAGTTTTCCTAGGGTAGCGGATTACATGCTGGAAAAGCGTAGTAATTGTTGTTTCTGAAAAACGAAAAAAATAAAAAAGTCGTGATAACTTTTCCGCAATCACCGATGACCCCAAAACAGCCATTACGGACATATGATAGAACGCACGATTTGGGTCATCAGGCGAAAATTCATCATATACATTTAGAATGACGTTTAAGACTTTTCAAAACACCCGTTGGCAAAGCAAGGGTCGATTTTTAAGTGTTGGGGTGGCGCTCATGTCACATCAGTCGAAGTGCCCCCTATATTTGTGTACACATCAGGTTTTGTCTGTATAATGAGTAATCTTAGGATATAACGGAAGGGGCCCTAACATAAAACGTTCCCTAACATAAGACGGATTTTGTATTGATCCTATCATGCATAAGTGCGTCGTGTTTGTTGCCACTGACTATACTTGAAAACATTTCCTTTTCCTCAAGTCAAGACATTGAATGTAGAAAGATGGGACACGTTTCAAGCGCAAACTACCTCCGACCTACCTGTCTTATTACGTGTATCATGTTTCCGGTATTCGTTATGCAGTTTTTCGTCTTCTAAATGTCTATAACGTTAAACCGGGTATTGTCATTTTCCTTGATACGTCCATGAATAGGTAATGTGGCAGATAACTTCTTGTAGTTGATAGGGCCACGCTGACTTTATTTCTTTCATTTCCGTAGACCATTCGTTTGTCGGACATCAGGTAGGTTAACCGATTGTCTTGTTTTCGAGGGCGTGTAACAAACTAACTTCTATACCTGTTCTTTCAGGAGGGTCTTTAGCGTGTGACACTTTTTAGAGCAGATGATGGTCACTTTATATTAGGGATAATACGCATTTTGATTGTCTGATAAGGTTTTAAAGGCTCAAATATCTCTATACAAACTATAAACAGAATGGCAAGGATAAAGATATGTCTACTTTTATGGGTTTTTTTATTGATATCGTTTTATCTGTAATTATTTCTAATGTATTTGTGTTTTAATGAACTCGGTGAAAAGGATATTTTTATGGAATGTCTCCGAACTCCCTCACACCAAAACACAATTCAGACTTTTGCTGGTCAGATGTTTGGATAAAGAATTAATTGAATACTACAATGTAGAAGAAAACAAGTTCTATCAAGTTATATATTTGTGAGACATAATCATACAAATAATGATAAAAGTTGAAACATTGAGCTTCCAATTATGCCCTTGGTGTTTGAGAAATAACTATGTGTTGAGATATTGATAACGATATATGTACAGAGATGGAGCATTACAAAAAACAATTCAATTCAATTTTTTTCAAACACCAGAATAATTTACTTCAAATGATTGTACAGTTTATAAATACAGGCAGTATATATACATTTGGTATTTACATCAAGTCCTGTTATAACTTGCAATATACAAATCACGCTGATTTCTATCTTAAGTCTTTGTTAATCATAAGAAACCAAAAACAATGGTTGTCTTTACTATTACCTTGTGAACTAAAGGGACATCAACATTATACTTCAAGACTTCAATTTTTAAAATACTTGCATACTCTGAGATGAAACCACATAAAATACTACATTGACCAACAGACATTCCTTCGTGAAAACAGGCACACTTCTTTAAAACTGTCACACTTGCACAAAATCACATTTGTCAACGTTTTTTCTTCTGTCACACTGTTTCCTTCACAATGCAGCAATCAACCAATGTTAAAGAACCGTAATAATTACAAAATGTCAACGATTAACTATTATAGAATGATAAAAGTATAGGCTTGCATCACAATGTTTTCATTAGGAACACAGAGAAAGCAGACATGTCCATATCTGTGTTACACTACCAATGCTTCACAGTCGGAAGTTTGTTCACATCACCAATAATAGCCCTCTGCTTTCACTAAACCTACATCTGAACACAGTAATATGTACAAGTACTAAGAAGGTCTGTACACCTTCATCTCATTATGATATCCATGTTAGCACCTAAGCAATGCATTGCAACTTTTTAAAAAAACTTGACACTACCACAACAGCTGAAAAGATTAGCTTGTCTATAATCTGTAATGTTTGGTAACGGCAAGGGGTGGCTGGTAGAAATATTATGTATGACAGGCAAGGGAACTTGCGAACTTTGAGTGAGTGAATTTTGTTGTTTTTCTTTGGTGCTGTGATATAGGGAGACTTTTCACTGTCATATCTTTTGAGCGACACCGTCAAAAATGAATGTTTCATAATGTCCACTCCTCATAGTAACAGCATCAGAACATAAAGAGACTCTGACCGGTGTAGAAATGTTTGAGCATCGATGCCAGTCACAGACAGGAAAATTTCACTACTATAACTGTCAAATCTCACAAACTGAGTTTTTTACGGAAAAGATGAAACTATTTTCCAACGCAAAGAATGGACCCATCTTTGTGTTGTAAAACAGTTCAATATTTTCCATGCTGTTGTATTCCAACACAAGTGACTGTTCATACTAAAATGAGTTTCTCACTGGAAAATTCAATCCTACATTAATAGTGAGACTGCCCATCCCCTATATTTACCCCTCAGAACATGAAAGCACAATAAATACATTACTAATAACACTAACTCCTCTACTTGAATGATTGGAATCAAAGCAACCTACCACTCTACCACATATCTGAGTAACAACATTTTTCTTAATGCTCAACTTCAAAACGAAAACGTTAAACATACTCAAGTGGCAAGGTAGCTTGATTCTTAATGTTGTCATCAACACTGACCAATCAGAAGACCTGTAACATGTCTGGCAATACCAGTGCTAAGTTCCTAATCAAACACAAGAACTGGTTGGTGGACCTTCTCTAGGCATGTCAACCTCTTGTCCACTGCATCAGAATCTGGAAAAAAAAAGGTGACAAAAAGTTAAAATTGTGAAAGAGAATCAAAGTTGCGACTGAGAATCAGAGACTATTTGGATAACTACATGTACCTTACCCCAGCAGAACCCAACATATTTATGATCTATGAACTTCTATTTCTATGAGTAGCAAATAGGTTGGAAAGGTGCAGCAAACACTTTGAGTAACATGCATGTTAACATTGAGAACAGGCTGTGATTTGAGCCCACAGTCTTTTCACAAAGTGATCTTGTACCAGTTGAGCTCAAATGAATTGCATGAAAAGTCAAGTTACTCTTCCACTCACAGGTCATGACAGAAAAGACAGATACAGGTTTGTTGTACAGGGGAAATTCCCCTAACTCTTTTCGACAAGTATAATGAATAGTGGACCACGTTTTAACGTCATGTCCTAAGACCCTTTCCAGTAGCATGCATGTCGGGCGAGCAACGCATCCGGGCTTGGAACTCCTGACTTCTTGGTGGAGGGGCAGAGGCAGTAACCACTGGACTACACACACTACTTAAAGACCAATGATCTACGCGGTGCTCTCAACTTACATTTCAACAACATGCCCCTGTCCTCTTCGTCCTCTATCGTGAGCGCCAGCCCGTGTAGGAGGATGAGCGCGGTACGGTAGCGGCTGGCGCACTCCCCCGGGTTGCCGAACAGCTCGTCCAGCGCGGCGCCCTGACAGCACTCCACGGCGTGGTTGTACAGCAGCTTGTCGGCCGTCATGTTGGCCATGCTGGCGCTGATCTCCGCCATCTTTACATCCCCCTGCTCATGGAGGGTCTTACAGGCACGGATGCACTCCTTGTACCTGTGGAAGAAGGTGAACAAAACCATGAACAAGAGTCTTACACAGGGGTTCATCTAAATCAGGAAAGAAGGGCGCTGCACCCTCTTGTTTCAGCCCAGCGCCCCCTTGTTGAATTCAGATTTTATCTTATATCCAGCATACAGCCTTCACTCAGCAATTGATTCTTCCATAAACACTTAGAATTCGCTCCCTTGCCTGTGTGTGCTCCCCCTTGTTCAATTTTTGTAGAAATACCTGTTACATGCACGGATACACTCCTTGTGGAAGAAGTAGAAAATCTTAAAACTAAGGAAAAGAGTCTTACATGCAGGATACCTATTTTACGTGTGAACAAGAACAAGACATCTTCAGAACAATGTCTTGCATGCCTGTCTTGCATGAACTTCTTGTTACTTTTACAAACGGAACAAGATGGCATCTTCAGAAACAAGAGGAAAGTGAATAAGCACCCACTTTACATACTTACAACTTGCAGACCATTCTACAAATCATGAACACATGGGATGAAACAAAACAACTTTTTCTTCCATTTGGTAAGTACTTTTGAAATCAGCTACTACAACTTATCAATGGAATGGTTTTGGTCTGATGCCAGTTTATACTTTGGCACAGATCAAAATAAACAGAGCATGCTAAAGGTCCTGGATCTCTAGGGCTTCAGTTACCTGTCATTAAGTTTGGCCACCCTCTCCTTCACAGCCTTGGAGGGTTTGAGCTGACTTGCCCGGACCTCCTCCCTGGCATGCTGCAGTGCTGAAGAGAACAGCTGGGTGGCGCGCATGTACAGAACAATCTGCTCCGCTCGCCTGGAGGCAGAAGAGAGAGGATTATGACTGTTGATGTAGAATTAGAACAGTTACAGTTTCAAGAACTATGTTGGTCCTTTGTAAAACATAATCTATATGTAAGGGTTGAGATTCCGATCTGAAGATTTTTCCGACGGAGATCTCATTCAGAGTCTATTTCTTTCTATAGTCTAACTTTATCGTTCATTTGCTAGAAATTGTTCAAACAAATTGGTTTCATTTGAAGGGTATAAGTCTCCATCCAGGTAAGTTAGAATATAGGAAATCTCAAACACCAAGGCCTAATCACACACAAACACACAGTGTCATATAGTAATCAAGTTATCTTGTTGTCAAATCGACTAAGTCAGACTAACTGACCTACAAAAGAACACAGGTAAGTAAAAGATAATCTCATTGGTAGAACTAGAAGTGAATGAGTTTGTTATGCTCACCGGACTCCTTCGCTGACGAAGCAGATCTGGTCTGACTGGAAGTCCTCGTTCTGTTTGACCTGCAGCGACTCGGTCAGCGAGGCGCCGGGAGCTCCTTTAGACTGCGCCACCTCCATGATGCACTCCCCCAGGATCAGCGCAAAGTGGATCCGCTGGAGGGTCTCGTTATGGGCAGGCTGGGGAACAAGGAGAAAACAGACCACTTATACTGTAACTTCGACTTCAACAAGTGTAGACAACAGGGTTTGGGGTTCGCGGAAAAAGCAGGCCTGTCTACCAAACACTGGTGTAAACAGTTTGTGGGGATATAGATAGGGTATCTGAGAAGTCTGACGTGGTAGACAGCCCAGGTAGACAGCCCTGGTAGACTGGCCTGGTAGACAGGCCAGGTTTTTCCGCAAACCCCAGGGTTTGAGCATACCGTATTTCTTCTAATAAAGGACGCACCCCAAATAAAGTGCGCACCCCCGATTTGGGCTTCACCACAACCCCAATCACGCCAGCTGAGATACTTCACTGAAAAACCTTAATAAAGTGCGCACCCCCGATAGGCCGCTGTCGCTCGGCGCGTTTCTCCAAGATGTGACCACGCCCCGGTATTCGGCACGCTATGAAGTCCTGGTGTCTTTCTTAATCGTTCCATTTTCAAGCAATTTTCGGGAAAACATTACCATTATTTGGGGTCAACACTTAACCCTCTACTCCGCTCAAATTTTGAGTAAAAAGTTTTGAAGTTTAAACGTCACGCTGAGAACCTCGCGCCAGGATATCTGACAAACTTCCTTGATATTGAAGGACCAGACGACGATCCGCTTGATTTCTACCGGGCTAGTCGAAGACAAACGTGTAAAACGCATTTTGAGATAAAATAAAAGTTCGTCTCTCGGCATTTATGCCGCAAAATACAGCGTTGCATTGACAAATCATTTCACTTCGCCGATCGCCCGCCGCCATATTGTTTAAATTCTGCTGCCCCAAGATGCATTTCGCGTGTTACGCAATCCTCATCACATGATCGCATTGCGCGTCTCTGATTGGTTACTGCTGCAGCTAAAGGCGGGAAAAGTGCATCATGGGGCAGCAGAATCGCGGTCCAATTTTTTTTCTTTGTCTGAAATGTTACACATGAAAACGCAATAAAAACGCGGTTTTATCGACCACATAGCAACATTATGGTGAAGAAAATGCAAAACCAAAAGATGCTTTCGGGAAAGCATACATTTATTTGCGGATTGATGGTGGCTTTTGCGTAATTTTAGCGATCAATCAACCCGGAAGTGTGCCGAAAGCGGCGTGGGTTTTCGCGTTTTATCCGTCAAAACAAAAACAAAACTCCCGCTGAAGCGAACTCTGGAACATTTCAGATTCTAGCTATTACGTTTTTGATAAATAATGTCTACAGATACGCACGATGTGCCCATATTTGCAGCCGTATGGGTGGTTAGGAAATTATTGACGTCGCAAGCGGCGTAGCACAAGCGGCGTGGGGTACGAAATTATGGCCGGCCCGACACACTGAAATAGTCGCGCGGTTGAAAACACACAGCGTTATTTGGTGTCAAATAATTTGATATTTAATATCGCTAAATCAATTATTTTTATATCTAGAATACCTTTTCAAAAATATACGTATGATGTAGCATCGTTATCTTGTAAACATAAGAACATAAATAAGAACAGAACATGCATAAATTATCGTTGCGTGTCGGCGAAGTGACGGGGCTAGCCTGCTGGGGTAATAATCGGTGACTTCCTGACTTACGTCGCGACTTTTCTCGAGAGAAAACCTAAATAAAGTGGGCACCCCGACTTTGGCTTTGACCTGAAGCCTCATCTTGAAGGTTGAAATGTCAAAAAAGTGCGTCCTTTATTAGAAGAAATACGGTATTACAGTCAAACCTGTGTAAGTGACTACCTCTACATAAGGACCACCTTGCTAATGTGACTTTGATCATTTTTCCCATTGACACAATCCTGTCTATAGTGACCAGCTGCCCGCATAGACCTGATTTCATTGGTCTCTTGAGTTGTCTTCTTGGGCACCTTTGACTGTACATATCAGAAGAAAAGGACATTCTGATCTTCCATCCTCTTTTTTTTCAGGATTTCCAGTCTCCCTTACACTGAAAATCTAAGTGGCATGGTAAGGGAGACAGGAACCTTAGTCAGCAAGCTGTAAAACTTAAAGTACATTTAGTATTTAATTAATGTTGTAGTTGAAAAGTTGAAAGATGCATAAACAATAAGTACCTCTAGTAGAGTTTCCTCTGGCAGTTCTGGCGCGACAAAGGAGATGGGTCCCTCCATGTCAGGGGAAGATGCCATGATGGCCCCGGGGGTGGATGGCCTCCTGAACTGCGTCATGGCACCACCGCTGGGCGGGGACATGGATGAGGGTGGGGACACGCCTGTAGCACCTGGAGATGAGAGGGAGGGACGACAAGATAGTTTAGGCCATTATAGCACAATCCTGCACCCTACGGGTATTATAGGTGAGACAGTTTTATACTTACTGTACGTCACATGACACTACAAAAAACTTGGTTGTACTCACTACATTCTAGGCCCTATAAAATTTTCACAACTGTTGTAAGGAAAAGAAAAAGAAGAAAGACGTTCTAACTCCCCACCTTGTGAAATTAGGTAGGACAAGAAAAAATTCTGCCTTTACCAATATTCTTTAAGTCTATTTTAACAGAATTTTGCATTAGTTGCCATCACTAAGGAGTTTCCATACTTTACATTCAGGAATTTACTGAATATTCTACTTGCTGAATCATTCTGACAAAAGTTTCAAGAAGAAGCAAAAGAAGAGGTTCTAGTTGCCCACCTTGGCTTCTGACTGGCACAGACACCTCCATACTCCCGGATGACGAGGCCCCGCCCGTGCTGCCACTGGGACTACCAAACGCTGCCCGCAGCAAACTAGAGGCATTCCCAAAGGACAGCTGTCTTCTGCCCATACCTTTGGGATGATGGGATGAAAAATATTTAAAAATGAAGCCTTTAATGCTTCCTAACAAACACACATACATCCGTGAATTATCATAAGTTTCATCAGGTTGGTAAGTCACTGTAAAACAAAGTTTATGGTATACATAATCAATTGTTTTTAACTAAGGCCAATGTTAATTTGATTATATGGATGACATCCTCTGGGGACCGCTAAACTGATGCAAGCATGCGAATAAAAAACAAGTTTGGCAACAAAAAAAGAGTTGTCTAGTTGGACATTATGAAATCTACGTGGTCAGGAAGGATGAAGAAATAAAAACACACAGTATGGCATACTGAAATATAGATTCTTCATTTTTGTTCTAAGACTTTCAAAACTTCTTTTTTACTATGGAATTGACTTTGGCATTCTACAACAAAAGTATCCATTTCCTGGAATATTTTTTTTTGCAATTCACATTATGTATTTTCTCATTTTGCAGCTGCTTTTTACGATTTACAGTATGGCCAAAAACTTTTTTAGCTGTTGGAAACAGACAAAAATTGATGCATGCGCAGATGTCATCCAAATAATCAAATCAACATGGTCTAAGCCAACGTTTCTGTGATATAAGAAAGATTCTTGGTAACATTTCTATTCATTTCATTCACAAACTGATGAAAATAACAGTTTAGTGTGTACTTTGTAACCTATCCTACCTGTCCGGCTTCCTTGTGCCTTAAACAGCGGAGATTTACTCCACTCAGCGATGCTCGACGGCGTGATCGCTCGCACACGGGAGCCCTGCAGCTGTGACACGACCGCGGCATCTCTCATGGACTGTCCCGGTGTCGTCTGGACCACCATGGCCGCCGCCGCTGGGCTGTCCGCGGTGGTGAGAGGGAACTTGGACGTGGGAGAGCCCACTATGGTGGGGAGGGTGGTGGGGTTCATGTTGAGAAGGGCTGTACCAAGTTGTGGGGGTGTTGTACCTGAGGAGAAAAAGGAGACATGGACTAAGCAATGACATCTGGAAAAGCTACTGTTAGCATGGACTTGAAAACACTATGCAAAATACATCATGCTAGCTATGGTGCAAGGATTGGATTGATAAACATAAAAATAGCAATCTTCTAGACATGAATATTACAACTTAGTATCAAATATTTTCAAACTTATGAAGAGACTTACTCATATATGACTGTCTGCGAGGTGACGTCCCCATGGCCCCCAGGGGTGGGGTTCCCGAGTAGGGTGGGGTGAACCTCCCCTGGGGCGGGGTGTTCTGCAGGTAGTGCTGGGGGTAGGCAGGCGAGCTGTTGGACCGTCTCATTCCTGCAGTAGGGAGGGCTGGGTTCTCAGGGTCTGTACAACAGGACACAAGTCCTGAACATTACAATCTGCTTATTCCAAAAGTTTATTTCTGCATTGCTAAAGGCAGCAACCAAAATATGTTAAATATCATCTGTCTTCAGTAGGTTTTGCATAATCAAATTCATAAAATTTGTTCCCGTTCGGTGATGGTCAACACAACAAGAAAGTGGGAAAATATGTCCCGTGGTAGCCCTTTCTTGCACTCTTGCATTAGATTTGGAGTCTAAAGAAAGTGTCACCAACGAAATTTACTTGCGGCACTAATTCTAGCATGGTTCAATATGTAGCGCTTTAACAGATTTTCAGAATGCACATTACAAGTACAAGTTGTAAAACTTACTTTGAGGTGAGAGAGACCGAGGTTGGTATGGAAGAACTCTGTTTCCCTGTAAAAAGAAGTAAACATCTTAATACAAGCTTGCCATTCAAATGACTGTCTTTTCTTAACACATCTTTCTGTGATCTTGAAATTTAAGAGAAAATGTCATGACTGTCATGGAACTGTTTAAAAATGAGGGCATCATGAAAAACTCAATATAATTAAGCTAAATTTATTTATTTCATAGCATTCTCGCAGATGATTCTGGATCTCCAACGGACGTCATGTATAGAATTTTCTTAATCTTAAAAGACATTGTGAAATCTATCAATTTTACACGTCGTATTCATTTATTAGACTACATATGGGTAAGTCCCATCATTCGAATGATCTCCATAACAAGGATGCACAACACAACCGTAGAAGGTAAAGAATACAAGTGAAATGAAAACGTTTTTACCTTGTCCCTGTGCGCGTGCACAGTCGGTGTTGCTAACTTTGGGCTGGAATACTGTAGACCTGGGCTGCTACCACATCCCCGTCTGGCGGGGGAGGGAGGAGTGTTTGGAGACAGGGACCCCCTGCGCTGCTGGATCACATGGTACGCCTCCATCTGCGAGGGGACGGGGACGGGCTCTGCCATACTGCCAGTAGGGGGGTGGACAGGGTTGTGAACAGGCAAACTGGACGGTCTGGAGTTGATGAGAAACAAGTCTCAATGTTCGTCATAGAAAAGTGGTTGGATGGCTTCTCGAACCAATCAGTTCTAGTAGCATTAAATACTACAAGAGATATAGAGTTAATCTGCAAATAGTGGGAATGTTGAAATCATCGTAGTGCTTTTATTTTTGCGGTTTTTGCCGTGATCTCTCCACCGTGACTACATGACACCGCGACTATGTCTCCCTCATACAACTACTGTACTGCAGCAGAACTGTTTCAAGTGCAAAATTTAAAAATACTGAAACAAAGCACCGTGGAAGTAAATGGATTAGAATTATCATAGATAATTCCCATAATGCATACAGGACCTGAGACAACAGTCATTGTAGACAAGCCAAAAATAACCACAAACTTATGAATCAGGCAATGCTGTGTGGAAGTCTATTTTCTTACCTGGAGTCTGTTCTAACTGCCACTGGAGCCTGCGCTCTGCTCGGGGGTGTTGCAGACACACGGGGGGGAGACGCACTGTGGGAAAACAGCAGGGAAAACCGATTATCACTGGTCTCTGTTGTGATTCTCCTTTTTTGTTACCATTAGAAAAACCTACAAAGTTCAAGCTATACCTATGAAAAAGAATGAGACGGCACTCAGATAGCCCAGACTGTTGCCAAGAGAGCACCAACCCCAACCAATTATTAGATAAAATGAGGGGGAAAATGGAAAAAAAAGTTTAAAAAACAAAGTAGCTATAGATGGTTACACGAGCAACATCAAGCAGAAAAGATTACCCCACAAAAAAAAAACGGTATGGAAATTAAAAGCCTACATAATGAAAAAATTGAAAAAGCCATTCATATCTTTTCTCAGAATAAGATACTTAGTCTAGTAACTTGAAAAATCATAACTTCAGTATCTGAACGGAGGAAATGATAAGAATCCTACCTGTAGGCACTCTCCAGCCCTCTTGGACGGGACAAGTGACCTTCTGCTGGAAAAAACAAACAAAATATGACTGATTATCTTCATGCTAATCACTGATATGTTTTGCTCACAAAGGTTAAGGAGAAGATATCACTTATGTCAGTGCTGTAGAGATTGCCATCCGGAGGAATAGTCGATTCTACCAGTAGAGATTGGAGTCTTAGTATCCACAGACATCTTCATCAGGATGGCCAGGGTAGGAATATGTCATGGTGGTTTCCCATTTATAAATCCTAAATTACAAATCAATCCAATGATCTAAAGTGACATGAATCAAAATTGAAACCTTTGGACTGTCTTTTATGCGAAATAGCATCCCTAAATTTACACCAATCAGGATTTCTACCCACAGAGAGATCTTGATTGGAGCCACACAACTAAATATATGTCAGGGTTGGGACTCTGATCTTGTAGAATCGCCTATTCTGCTGGTAGAGATCCCGATCAGAGTTTCTGTTGACAGAGACCCCGATCGGGATCTCTGCCAGCAGAATAGCCAATTCTACTGGTAGATATCCCAAACAGAGTCTCTATCAAGAGAAACTCAGATCAAGATCTCTACCGGTAGAATTGCGGACTGTACCAGATTGAAGTCTCTACCCTGACATATAATCTATAAACCAGAGCCTGTTGTGTACCTGATATGTCTGAGGGCAGGTTGGTGGGCACCATGACGAAGTCCTCCTGGTCAGACGAGGACTTGCTGCTCTGTGTGTCCCTCGACACATCAAGGAAACTGGGCGGCTCCTGCGGCGAGCTCAGCAGGTCCGGAGTTTCCCGCGGTCTGAGGTTGGCAGCTGCAGTCTGGGGACAGCACAGAGAAAATGAAATTCTTTTCTCAATATCAACACAAACATTCATTGGTGTTGGTGAAGAACATATTTATTATATTAGATCTCAGTTGGGACTGCATACATCCTTTCGAAGAGAACATAAAATGGGGGTTCCGTGTTCGAGGAGGTGTCTCGAGGACATTAAAGGGGATGGGCTAGCAACCCCTACCTGTTAGAATATAACCCTGCTACTAATGCAGCAAGGAAACATGCATATGCTTCCCTATGTGCTGCTACGCACTACATGGGCCTGAGCGAACAAACGCAATACAATGTACTTTTAACGAAACATACCAGAGGAGAGCTGCCCATGGGGAGGGGGGCAGGCGAGGCTGAAGACTTGCTGCTGGGTGAGGAGGAGGAGGAAGTGTGGCGCAGTGGGACCGGTACAGGGGACGCTGGAACAACAAACACACAAAATGTTACTTCATCATCTTCTCAATGTAGCCTGAGTACCATCCCCCGTAGTTACCTATGGCTCAATCTTTTCGCTTGCTAACCACGGATAAGCAAGCGAAAGATTGGCCAGTGGTTACTGTGGAGGATGGTACTCAGGCTAACTTTCATGGGTCATCAAGTAAATTTCTTGATGAACTGAATAGCATTTCTAGATGGCCAAGAATGCTGAAGGTAACAGTTGTTCCTACCAAATAGGTTGGAAATGTCTACACTAGTCAACATATTGCGATGACTTTGGGTATTATTGGAAAAATATTTCATGAGGCCCTTTTCCTTTCTTTAAAAATCCAAATTCATCATTGCTATTGGTTACTAGATGGTTTGTGTTTTGACATAACCTTATGAAGCAGGAAAACAAACTGAAAAAAAATATGAAAAAAAGAAAAAAAGAAAAACTCACCTAACACAACAATGCTGTCACCTAATTCTTCAAAGCTATCTTCTTTTGTGAATGAAAAACAATCAGTGTGCTTGTTCTGTTCTGACTCATGTTCCACCTGAAATCTTTGCTACAGCCATGAAGCTTGTGACAACTGAGCTACGTTTGTAACACTCCTTATGTTTCAATATAAAAAGTCTTAACGCTTCCTAACATTTCAAACTGAACACTAATAGTTTATTACCCGTGCCTTGAAGATGAGATGCCATCAGAATGTTTAAGTTTGAAGATTCTATTCGTAAGCTCTCTGGTAAAACAAAATATAAAAACAACCTATCTGTACTATTGTGCACTTGAAATTGTAGAATGTTTCTCCAAATTCATGTTTCTTCCTGCAAAAAATCTCATGTATGTCTGTTGATGTACTTTTAATTCTGATTGTTTCATCCGCTAATCTTATGCTCGACTTGTCATCTGCATTATTGTCTGCTGTTCCTAAGAATGTTACGATAGGCAGACAATAAAGTCTATACTGCCTGCAAAGTGTATGAACACTTAAAAGAATCTATAAAAAATGAAAAAGGGGACATTATTTTTTAAAAATCAAAAAGAGATGATCACTGCAAGAAGATAAGTTGACAATAGTAAGCTGAGCAGATTGCATCTTTAGAATGTACTTCCGATTATCAGTGCAAGTGCAAGTACATGAATGATGACACAGTGAACATTATTGTCACGCTGTATAATACTACACAACTTACTGGGCTTGGTAGGACTGCCACAGATAAATGGATGGATGAAGAATTCCTCTGCAAATAAAATAACAAGGATGATTATAACAATTCTTACTACATTAACAGAGATTCCTCTTGTCATCAAGAAAAAAATTCAGCTATGCACAAGGTTTAATTTACTCAAATCAGTTATAATGACATAAGTCAAAATACATGTATCTACGGTATTGACATCTAAGATTGAGTGAGTGTTTAACATTTCTGTAGACTCTGAGGCAAAATTTCAGGTTCTCCTACCGTAGTCCATTCTCTCTTTGTGGTTCCTTTTCAACAGTTTAGTGAGAAGATCGCGAAGGGCCGAGGAGGTGCCTGCAGGCAAGCTGAGGGGAAAACAAGGTGTACCAGTTGGTCAGATCAATGACAAAGTAGCGAAGGCAACTATTTCAAGGTGAATTTCTTATCTATCACATTTTACAATGTACGAGAGATACATGTATCATTCTACAGTCTGAAACAGAAATGATCTGCAGCTAGTTTTGATAAAACTTCTGGATAAGGCTTATCTGTGCTGAATTAGTTTTTTGACATTGGTTGCTTAACTTTCTCAGTAAAAGGGTAAAGTAAGCATCCACATTACCTGGTAGCTCCAGATTCTTATTTAGACACTGACAAAAGACAGCAGATGCTGTCTGCAACGTCTGACCGTTTCCAAATCTTATCTAGTTGCTTGAGAAACTGTTACCTTGCGTATCTTATTACCTGGATGTCTAACCTTCAACGATGTAAGCATCCACATTTCAAGTTCATGGGTGAAGTAATACTGTAGTATACAAGTCTAGTAAAACAGAGCACATGTTTACAGCACTTACTTTGGAATGAGGACTTTGTTTCTCTCGTAGAAATGTTTGAGTCCCTGCGGACTGGAGGCCTGGAAGGGAGCCTTGCCTGTGAGACACTGGAACATGATGGTGCCGATACTCCACAGGTCTGCCTTGGCATCGTAGTGCTGGGAGGTGATCACCTCTGGGGCCTAAGGGCAGACATGATGTATATACAACTATAAGCTTCCATCACTGGTGCAAAATACTGTAAATTTGTATATTTTGATTGGGCATAAAAAGGCAAAAATAAACTACCGTGTACATTCAAAGATCTACAGTAAGAGAAGCTTCCATCTGAGGAACTGACAGAATGATAAACTGTTGATGCCCTGTTAGTATTGTTTTAAATTGTTCTCAAGGTTTTTCTATAAAAGCTTGCAATTGTGTGCTATTCCTTTACAATCCTTACGATGCCTATTTTGTCCTTCTATTTCCAACTGCATTGTCCATAACTTGCTCTAGTCTTTAGATGATTTATACACAAGATACTGTCACTAATATAGAATTAGACAAGCTTTCATCTAAGGCACTGCTGGGAGGTGACAGTGAACAACGGCTAAGCACTATAGAATCTTATACTCAGAACGGGAACAACGACTACCTACTATAGAATCCCAACAATGCATCTGTTACCTACCATGTACATGGGGGAGCCACACAGCGTTGCTGCCATCATGTTACTCTGCAGGTACCTTGCAAACCCAAAATCAGCTGGGAAGAGAAGGAAAAGAACAAAAATGTTAATGTGTTGCACAAGGAAATAGGCTAACAGTTTCAATTAATCATTGTTGTTCAGCAGCAATAGAAATTGCATGTAGCAAAGGGTACAGAGTTTAATGTGTACTTGGATCTGTTTAATGGAAAAGTCATGAAAGTGCTTACAAGTCATCATTATAGTGTCAACTAGTAGGACATTGACTTTAAATGTGACACTGTGTAAATTATGCAATAACAATGTTACAAAAATGTCTTAATATGAAGAATCTGATTTTTCTTTGCTTCAAAACCTCATACTGATTTTCAGAGAAGCCTGATAATGATATTCTTGTTACTAAGCAGGGGTGGTAGGGTTGGAACACATTTCAGCACTAAGGACAATGCCTATGTACTAGGTATTTGCTTGCTTGTTTCCCATATATAGCCAGTAAGCAGCCTGGACAATACACCGATTTTGTACAGTAAATGCATAGCTGTAAGTTAGAATCACCTACATGACTATTCATAGTAATCTTAGATACATAAGATGACTGACCTATCTTGATCTTGATGTCTTGAGGCGCAGGGTTGGGTCTTGTGTGAGACAGTAGCAGGTTCTGGGGCTTGAGGTCTCGATGGATGATACCTTTGGCATGAAGAGCCTTCATAGCAGAGGCTGGGGGATAACAAAGTCAACAAATCAGATACAAAACATGTGTTTACAACAAAATGTATCTAACTGCATAACAGGCTAGTGCCTTTGTCCATAAATTGAAGTTCAATATTAAACCCTTTAGTGTATTTCAGATAGTGACATCTTACTGTCAAACATGTATAAGTGACCACCTCTACATAAGGACCACCTGGCCAATGTGACCACATTTTGGTGGTCCCTTAGATAATTTTTCACATTGACACAAGCATTATGAATCCTGTGTCTATAGTGACCACTGACCCACATGGACCAGATCTTATCGGTCCCCTGAGTGATCTTCAAGGGTAGTTTTGACTGTAGCAATGTCGTACTGTGTGGTTTTATAAAATCTAACATTTTGTGTCTTTCCCTGCACCATCTAATACTCTATCATGCCCTGTACCATGTAATTAATATGTACGCTGATTCCTTGATGATAAAGAATACCATACGCCAGACAGATCAGCTAATTGCACAGTAAAACATTACACCAGAGTATTTAGTGGGCACATTAGCCTTTGGAGAGAGGGCGCCTGTCTGCTGTGTGAGTATTGAGGGCCTACTTGGCATTCTAACAGCATATTCAATTATGACAGTCAGACAAATGGGGGACAAGAGAGGTGTTCTTGAGGAGCGAGCAAGTGGTCCAAAAATAAGTCTAAGCACTTGATTATCACAGCTACATGTATGCACTAATGACTGAGCTATTCTGTATCTCAAATAAAAGTATGTGGAAGGACGAGATGGGAACAAGCAGCGAAAAATAGTTTTTGCATATCCTGAGCCTTCATTTATAGGCAAAGTTAAATGGCAAGTATACCTATTAGGAATGAGCACATGATAAAGTCAATACTGAATCAGAGCGGTCGTAATCTAATAATGATTTGATGAGCTGCCCGTTGTGGCATTTCGTCTGTTTTCACAGCTTTGTCATGAGTCACTGCAAAATCAGCCAGTCAATGTGCGTTAAACATTGAACTGATGCATATCAGCTAGTCTGGGAATATGCACTTGCTCTGCCAAAATTGCTCAAGTTTAACAGCTGTTAGCAAAGCATTTTACAGCATCTTCATGAAAACCCATTACTGTAACCATTTTGTTGGGACCACTTTCTAATACTGTATGAGAAATATCTGTGCTCAATTCAAACTGACGATATGTTTTTTCGAGTTAAGCTAACAGATTAAATACAAAGGCTGGAACATGGACAAAACAGGAAGCCGTGAGGAAAAATGATCATGTTTCATCTGATTTGGTACAACATTATCACTTCTTACCTATCTGTTTGAAGAACAGCCTGATGGTATCTTCACTGAGAGTGCCTTTAACTGTTGAGAAAGAACATGACTCAATGTCAAAGGCAGTAAAGCATTTAACTTAAGCAACCGTGTACACAACTCCAATGAATCCTTATCAGATTTGTAAAAATAATATCATTAGTCAAGTCAAAAAGGAAAAGACTGAAATAGCATTTTGCTTTTGCAAACCAAGTTTCCATATAGATTACTGCTAATTCTTGATCTACATCGCTCTATAAAATTTTGCAGCAACTATAATAAACAAAAATGTAAATGTATTTTTGGCCAGTGGGACTTACCCTGCAAATAGTCTGCCAAGTCTCCACCATTGCAGTACTGTAGGGTACAGAAGAAGTATTTAAGGCCAAGGTCAGAGCTGTCAATAGTGTAGTATTTATTGTCAAGAGCGGCACTGTCTTGAACTTGTCATGGAACACTTCCAAGGTTCCTTTTGGCCATCAGGCAATCTGGTATTCAAATTTTTGACATCTGTGCATGTTCGAATCATTCAATGGAAGCCCGTGGAATACAAGTAGAAGCCCATGACATACTGAAAAAATGTAGGCTGGTCTGGAACACCCATAGGAATGTGATCTTATGTATGGCTCAGGAATTACATAAGAAGAAAATACTTAAGGTCAAGGTTTGAGCTGTAAATAGTGTAGAATTTATTGTCAGGAGCAGCACTGCCTTGAACTAACACTTCCAAGGTCCCTGTTCTCATGTTTCAGTCACATTTTTGTGGCAAACACACCCTGTCATTCGGTATTGTAATAAACAACTGGTGAATGACAACACTTATGCATGTACAGTATTTTTTTTTGTTTCGTTGTGTGAATAATAATTGATACATACCTCCATGACCAAGAAGACATTTGAATGGGTTTCCTGTGGGAATAGAAATAAGGAGTCACTCAGTCTTTTTAAACATTAATCTTCACATGAGGAAATATCACGTTTTTGGAGTATGAAACTACTATATAAGGAAGTCGACTACCTGGTATTAGGTGACTAAGCCCTTAATTATTCATAACCATGATGGTGCAGGTGTTGGCATAAATTAGTCATCGTAACTGGTCAGGGATTCCAGCTGTGTAGCTTAGACCTTGAACTTGAAAAGCTGTACTGTACAAATTTCTGCAGGGACTCAATTTTGCAGTAGAAGGGGAATGGAGGCTTTTGCGATGTTTTACGTTCATGGGTGGAAGAATTGTGTCACTGTAGTACACAGTACTTTGGAAACACATATTTGCTGTGTCATGAATGATAGAGAGGTCACCGCAGAAATAAAACCATTGCAAATATTGAAAGATATACAGTAACGCATAGCAACAGTAAAAAGGTGACTTATTTTTGGCGCTGCTTATATAACGCCAGCCAGTAATCTCTCTGGGAATAACCGTTACTTAAACCTTCCACTGTCACACACATATTAGGACAGCAATTAAACTGATCAATTATTGGATTAATGTCCATTTTAGGCTGTGACAAAAAAGAACTTGGAAAGAAAAAAGGATGAAGATATTGATAATCTATAAAAATCTAGGGATTCCATGGACAAAGAAAGCAATACTTACAACATTTTGGAAAATACCCTTTTATCTTTTGACATTGGACGAATTGATTCTGTATTTGTTCCTGAGCTCCTGGTATAAAGTACAAGGCTATGGCATGACAGCTGGCCTGGTATACATGTAACTTCTTGACGTCATAAAATCTGAGCAAAAGTACCAAATCTCTGCCCAACACCCTCTTTTGTCAATTCCATGGTCAATTGGATGTTCAAGTGACAGAAAACTATTAAGCCTAAATTGTTTACATGTCCAGTTAAGTAATAAAAAGTCATTAGCTTAACTGACTTGAATTCTTCTGCAAAAGTTTAATTGTACAACAACAACCAAATGGAGTGATAATGGCTTTTAAAATGCCTGATGTTTTGAAACATGATACCTACTTTGTAGGAAAGCCAAATTTGCGAAGCACTTTTGCAGAACAAAATAATGCCTTCCCATATCTAATTTCCAAAAAGTTGATCAGAAGAACATAACATGTCATTCTTCATTAGAGGTAAACAACTCTATTCGTCAACAGAACTACATGGCCTGACCCCAAGTAACACTTAACAAGAAACCAACTTGTCCACACACAAACAAAGCCACAGCAATTGACGAAGTGCCAAACAGTTCCAAGGGTTGACAATACCACACAGATACAATTTCTGCGATGTATACCTGATCCAGCTATTACTATTTGTTTTATGACAGTAGATTAACATTTCTATCTTTCAGATCTTATCAACCACCTGCTTGGAATAGTAAAAGCAGTTTTGAAAGTATTCCTGTGGGAGTTACGCAAGAGTGGCTGGCAGGAGGTCATAGGTCACGAAGGATGTCAACAAACTTGTTCTTGGCCCTACAATGACCTTCTACATGTCAAGGACACTCTTGGACCTGGTGCTCTTCCAACGTTGTTCAAGGCCACATACCTGACACACAAGGTTCTGTTCTCAAGATCTAAATTTAGGCTTGCTGCTACGCTTGACAGGTATAAGCTGTTTACTATGAAAAACATAGCCGGTAGCTTTTGGCTTAGCAGGCGGGTGAAAGCAGCCATTCACACATATAATGACATTCATCATTCTTCTTTACCCCTTTTCCTTCTTTCTTCTTCAAAAGTCTTAAAGTGGCATGTCTTTAAACCAATGGGTTACTTCAGGCTTACCATTTACCAATTATGCCCAGACCCCTTGGGGATATCTTCCCCCTTGTGGAGGCCTCCTTGATTAATAGTACTGGAACTGGAGCACAAACAAAATTTCTCCATCTCCTATTCCACAGCTTGATATGTTATCATCATTGAGTAATGTTCCAGCTGCTAGTTTCAAATACATGTACAAAATCTGCGGGTATGCCTAAACACCTCACCCGACCTCATCCGACCTCACCCGACCTCATCCGAGTCTAAAATGCAGTGTACACGGGGCATGGACACTATTTGACGTTCTGGATACGTTAAATATACAATTATGAATGCAAAACCAGCAGAAAACCCCCATATGGTGCGTATTTGGGTTGAAAACAATGGCGAAACCCCGCGGAAAATAGATCAACTTGGACCCGAAAAATCTGGTTTCTGACAAAAGTCTTATTCCTCTGAAGCACTGTAGGAGATTGGTGAACTTGTCACGATACCGGAGACACATTTATATGCTTGATCTGACCTATTTTGACTGCACTATTGACTTTTTCCGTGACCATGATACTCAAAACGGCACGTATCACCCTTCTATCTTGGAAACGAGCGGAGTAACTTACAAAAACTGGCAAATACTTGGAGTTTGCTGCTTGTTTTGCATTTATAATTGCATATTTAACGTATGCAGAACGTCAAATAATGTCCCTGTCCCGTATACACTGCATTTTAGACTTGGATGAGGTCGGGTGAGGTCGGATGAGGTTGGGTGAGGTGTTTAGGCATACCCAAAATCTGCAAATGTATTTGAGAATATATTATGTTATCACAAATACGAAGCACTGAAAGTAAACATAAACCCAAGAATTAGATCCAGCACATATTTCTACCAGCATTAAGCATCGATCATACCCAACCTTTACCTGCAATTAGTTTTGATTTACCAAGAGCATGACGCTCTGACGTTAATGGACATGTAACATACGCTGAATAATTCAGGGGTTCAGGGATTTGCCTTTGAAACCTTGGACATGAATGGATAAATTCAGGGACGAGCAAGCCTGGTCAACTCAAAAAAAATGTCAACTGAAAATCTCGGTCGTACACTGAGCTAAGATGATATGAAAATCTAGAAACTGTTTACTACTAGCTCTTTGCCAGGCCTGTGATAATTTGTTCAGGGGCCTCCTAAGGGTCCCAATAGTATATACTGTACTGCCAAGAGAGCCAAGAGTTCAATCCCCAAACTGGTATTTCATAAGGTAAAAAAAAAAAACTTTCATAACAGTACTTATCTCTTAATGATCTGTGCCAAAATGCAACAATAGAAGAAAGACAAATTGATTCAAAGCTACATGTATATCCAGCTAAATTAGCCCCAATTACATGGTGATGTCACACCAAGGATGTCAAAGAGTTTGGAAAGATTTGCATCTACATGTACTGGGTAAAAGTTCATACAGTTTTAGTGTTACATCACCTGACTGACTTACAGTAACCCTAATTTACACTTCTCTGTGGGCTGTTCGAATTAGACAACATAGGGGGGCTGCAGTGAGAAGTAACTTGTTTTCCTGAGTCCTCCCCTAACATATAATTATACATATATCTGAATCACCAAGCATGCCTCAAGTTAATTTCCAAACATGCCTTAAAGCTTATACCAATGGTTAAAGTGGGCACAGCAGCTGAAAGTACAAATCTAAAAATGCTTAGCTGACGCTTATAAAGTGGAACTAACATACCTTAAGGTTAATCAGTAACTGAACACAACAAAGGAAAATGCTCGCGTCAGCTGAAGTTAAAAGGACATTCTTATGTTCATGTGAATAATGAAAAGACCACAAACATTCCAGGCTTTTCTTTGTGTTTTAAAAGGTTTTTTAAAAAACATTTATTTGAGGAATTGGCAGTAATGAAAAACATTACTAAATTGAATTGGCATTGATAATGTGGTATATGGCAACTAACGCTCATTCAAAAAATAGGACAGTTTTCATAGTCAATCAGGGACTAAAGCTTGTTTTTTAACAAGACGAATGAGTTTGATCTGATCGCTCATCATTGAATCGGTCTAATAATATCATTGGACCCTGTGGCATCAACACATTTAATGGGTACATGGAACAAAGTCAAGTTGAAGCCTAGTGCCTCCTTTCCCAAAGACGGTTTCTAGGTTTATAACGGAAGGATTCAGGAATAGAGCCTCATAGAGCCTGGCGGCAACTTGTACATTATCAACGGACAACACAACACAAGACACCCAGAAGAGGCCTCCATACCTCTGACTCTGAGGCGCATGCACAACATGTGAGATAGCTCCAAAACTAGGTCGCCTGAAGACTTCTAGGACAACACAGGGCACCCATTAGAGGCCTCCATACCTCTGAGGCGCATGCACAACATGTGAGGTAGGCTCCAAACTGGGTCACTTGTCAGGTGACCTGGATACATCTAGGGGGTCTGTTTACAGATATGGACATTGCAAAACAGATGGCAGATATTTCTGGTGCATTTTAGGCATCAAATGTTATGAACAGACAGGTGCATTCAGTAAACCGGCGGCATCTACTCTTTGCACACTTGCAGACAAATTATTTCATAGAAAAGTTACTTTAGTTAACTCAACATTTTGCTGACTTGTGACTCGTGACTTATGTTATGAAAACTGACCTAGTTGGGCATGTGGGTGTGGCTAATTAACTTTATTAACTGCACAAACATGAGCAACATTGCTCTTATAGATATCAAGGAGGTATGAACACGTCACACATGCATATAAACCATTTAACTTGGACTTTTCCCTGAAATGCAAATCACCCCGGTGTTATGGGCCAATCAAACCACAGGTGCAAACAAAGACCAAGCGAGCACGTGAAGAAGTCGTGCACCCAATATTAGGTACATGTAGAAACAAAGAGCGTTGCTTTCTCAGGGTTGCATCACAAGCGGTAACTCGATATGCCTTGCTTAGGTTACTGCGAGTGTTTTAAACCAAACAGCTGGGCGGAGATGGTTGCAGGGGGCAATGTTACCGCGCCAAACGTAGCTTCGCGGGATTTAATCAAAGCCATGAAAAACTGGCTATTAAAATTGCTGTAGTCAAACAAACTTGATGGGAAATAAAAAAGGCAACTCAAATACATGACACTTTTGCAATGTCACAAAATCATGGTTTGCCATTAAAGGGAAAAAGCGAACATAGTAGTTACATAGGTAATACCCATCATGCGCTATCTATGAACAACTTGAGTTTCAAATCCATATGGCCATTACTCATTGCCATCTAGGACAAAGGGAAGTCCACTGAAGCCAACAATGATATGCACACCTGTCGTCACACCTGTCCTGAACAAAGGGAAAACCCCAACAAAGAAACTTTCCATTTTCTATAATTCATGAGCATGTCCTACTTAGTCTACAAAAAAGTGACCACTTGCAAAGACATGGTGCAATTTTTTTTTATAATTCAACACTGACTTCTGTTGTTATTGTTGAGGGCAGCTCTTTTAATGATATTCCCATATTGCAATGAATCAATAGATCTATAATGCATTACTTACCACACAGTCAAGCAGAGAGACGATATGTTCATGCTGCAACTCCTGCGTCAAGAGAAATCATTTCTTTACTTCAAAATTCAATAATATATGAATAAAACTTAAAAACTATGAATATCAAACTAAAGATGTGGAAAAAATGGAATCATTTTATTATTCTGTATGCTTGCTCACCTTAAGGATCTTTATCTCTTTTCCCAGCAATGCGTGGCTCTTGCTTAAATTTTTCTTGCTGATGCACTTAATAGCCACAGGAGACTCTGGTCGCTGATGTTGAAAAGAAAATATGATCTGATCAGAGATACAACAAATCAAATCAGACACGCCAACGTTTTCTCGTTGGAAGAAATGATGTCATCAGGGGCATTTGGAACGATCTTTGTTTTGGTGGGACATTGGCCCAGGATGACGAAATAGGAAACCGGTACCTCGAATTATAAAGGAAGTCTTACCTTTTTCCGGCGGCCTTTGAAGACGATTGCAAAGGCTCCATGGCCGATCAGATCCTTCTTGTGGTATTCGAATTCGCCTACAGATTCTGCCATGGCTGTATCAGACAGAATTTGGGCCTGCTTCTAGTGTTCCGATCCAAACCTACCCAAACCAAACGACAATGGCCTCTCTTCGGGCGAGTCCCGGCCTGCTACTGCTGCGTTCTGACAAAATCCCAGCTCGCGATTCCCGCTTACTTGGAGAGTTTCCCCACAGGACGACATCCAACACATGTTTGGAGTTCATCAGAGAGACAGAATATCCGGAGCATCACCCGGCTAGGACATGTTTCTGCGATTTCTCGGGACGACAAGACAGAAAATTTTCCACAGCTGAGCCCTTTCGCAATACCGAACGGTTTGTTATGGTACGGCCTGAACACAGCTTCACATAGCTTCCTACGCAGCACTATTTTTCTTCTCAGTCCCCGTCCACTTTACAGTTGACGCACGTTGTGAGGAACGCTCCTTTCCTATCAGGATCGAAGTCAAGTCTGAAAAACTGTTGTCGTCTTCAATGACGCACACGTCCTTCCGTTGTAAATATTTTTGTTTTTATGCCAAGGGTTGGCCCCAGTCACGCGGAGGAGTATTTCCGTTGTTTACAACGTGACGTCATGGCATCAGCGCCGCAATACGCAAAAAAAAAAGAAATTGCATTTTTTCGATTAATACAGAAGAAAAGTAAATATGGGGAATAAAACCCAGTATATAGTATCACAACAGCTGTACTATTTATAACTAAGTAATGAATGTGCTATTTCTGTCTGATTTAAGGGGAATTTTTGTGGTCTTTAAGGATCTGGCCTGTGAATATATACATGTTCCTGCTGTCAAATCACGATCCCAGAATAAGTTCTCGCGAGAGTTTGGGTGCGTGGCGAGACACGACCGAAAAAACAGTGGAAGCAGATTTCGCGAGCCACGTGCAGACTTGTGCAATAGTTCAGAAAAGCCGAAAGTTCGCCACAAAATTCTTTCCCTTGGTCTCTCTTCATGCGCTGTTCCAGTGACGGTGGTGTGGACATTGCTTTGTCCGTTTTGAGGCTACAGTTTTAGACGTAAGTCGGGTAAAATGGGGGGAAATATGGAAAGTCCTTGGGCCGTAAGTGCCGTTCAGCCCATAAAACTGAAGCATGAGTCATTCCGGTACCCTATCTGGGGATATTACATTTCCTAGAAACGTGCAGATATGTTTTAAGCCGTAGCTTTGATGTATCTAGGTATTGTCCTTTCAAGGTAAGAATTGTATTTTTTGTCCCCGTATAGTTTTATGTGTGCAGGAATTCCAGCCAGCCACATGCCATGGGAGTCAAAAAACTTGTCAGATTTCCCGTGGTGTCCCTTCTTTAATTTTGCCCTGCCCACACAATTTTTTTTTCAACGAAAATTGTATGTGTCGCGGTTTGTTCAAGGGCTCAGAGTAACGCCTACCATGTGTCCTGTTTCCCACCTGACAAAATCAGTGATTAATTAACTTTGCCGTTACTTTCAAAGTAGTATTTAGACAGGGTGGCGTAAACAAAGCTGTATCATATATCAGGTACTGTGTGACAGGGGAAAAATACAGGTAACAAAGTTACAAAAGTTACAATTTTTACCGGTAGTTTAAACAAGTTTCAGTGATCAACAGTACCAGGAATTTACACTAATCCAAACCTACCCTAAAGGCACTGAAACAAACCGGTTGTTTGAATTTCCCTGCCCCCTAATTGACCTTTGAGTGCAAATAGGCCATCTTGTTGTGATCCCCATTTAGAGACAGCTGTGCCTTTATTTTGGTCACCATCATTAAAAGTCCTTTTGTCATGAGGGAAATTCTTTACAGAAGAAGAGATTCATGATGTGACCTTTCATGGCACCATTCTGCTAGCCATATTCCTATATTTCCAACCAAGTCCTGACCTTGACACCATCAGGATAATGGTATGACCTAGTTCAGCCCATTAGTTTGTTTATTTGTTTTACATAACTGGTAGACCACCTTATGGCCACAAGACCACCTTGTCACTAAAATATTTTTTTACTTGTATTATGCTTCTTCTGAAATAATTATTTTCCCATTATGTTGTGTTATCTGCAGGTTTGGAGAATCATTACTCTGTAGAAGCGAATCATCATGACTGCCGGTCGTATTGTTGTGACAGCTGGCATCTCAGTTGCAGTGGCTGTGTTCACCCTTCTGTGGTTCTCCAGCAAAAAGAAAAAGAAGCCCAGCACATCCACCAGTAGCTCAAACAAGCGCAGCATCAGTAGCATAGAGGAGGAGTCACCTCAAGCCGCTAGTATTGAAGAGCAGTTCAGCTTTAAACACACAGATCTAGCAGTAGAGGAGTTATCAGCTAACACCTTTAGTGCTAAGGATTTCAGTACAACTACAGCTTTATCAGAAAGTTCATCTCTGAAGAAAGAAGCTCCACTTCCTCACTTGGAGCCTTGCAAGCGCCCTGAGCTCTTGAATCCAGCTGGAGGAGAGAAGTTCGAGCAAGAGGAGAACGAAGATGCTCCCCTGCAGAATGAGCAAAACGAGATGGCAGCAATCGGTGTTTCCAAGAGCCCTGATGTTGGAAAGCCAGCCAAATCATCATCAGAAGAAGCAAGCACAAAAGAAGTACAAGCCCTCAGCAAAGAAGAAAACATAAGCGCCGACAACACAAATCATGTTTCTAAAGAATCCAAATGTAAAGATGAAGATCATCATGTTTCCAATGCTCCTACGCTTTGCACAGATTATGAGAAGAATGTAAAGGATGAATGTAGTGATAAACAAGAGCCTTCTCCTCCACTTTCCTCAGCAGTCCCTAGCAAAGTACTCAGTAATGATAGTGACAACTTGAACTGTGAGTCAGATGCTTCACTTCTGTCTCATGTGACATCAATAGAAGCTGAAAAGGTCAGTTCTTCTTCTTCACAACCATCTCAGGAGTCAAGCAGTAGCCAACTGGATTCCCCTTACTCTCAGGAAGCCGACAGAGTGCAAACCAGCAGCCAAGAGTCTACCAGCTCTTCCCTGTCAGAATCTAGCATCGGTGGGTCGGCAGTAGAGGAAACATCCGTGGGAAAAGATGTTAGCTGTGATGGCTGCAGTGATGAAGGGATAGAAGACTGTACAAACAGCAACGTCACTGCTGAGAACACACATTCATCTAGTGCCGAAGTCCAGTCAGTCCCGACCTCCGACTGGGGCACTGCAGTTGAGGAGCTGGAACGCAAAAGCAAGCAGAAGATGCAGTCACCAAAGACTCGCAACTCTCCAAGTGAGGCGGATAGCCAGAAATCCCCATCTCCTACCCCAGTAGACACCGCGTTGGTTTCCCCGGGGTCAGAGGTCAGTAGCGAGGTGTCCAACGACAGCGGACGGAGCACCATGGACAACGGTGCAGCCAGCACGGCCAGCAGCAGCACACATCAGGACCAAGCTGGCGTTCTAGAGGAGGACCAGATCGTAACGTGGAAAATTAACTTCCCATCGGTACATGACATCTCTTATTGTTAGCCCAGTCACTATTGTCCATGAGATCTGAGTTGGTTTAATAGTCAGGTAATATAAAAGTTGAGTTAGTTTGGTGATGATGCATTAGTCATTTTTAGAGGGTTTAAATTAGACTTCTTATTGGGAAATAATGCATCCAAGTGTATTCTGCATAATCTTGTGGGAAATATAAAAGTTGAGTTCGTTTGGTAATGATGTATTATTGATCATGTTTAGAGGATTTAAGTATTAGGCTTGTTTAAGTTGTTATTGGGAACTTGCAAAAGTTGCATCCAAGTACTGTAAGTCTATTAATATTCGCGAGAAATTTAAGTTCGCGAGATTCGCGGAGACCTTCTCTTCGCAAACTCATCTCCTCGCGAACTTGTAGTTTTACTGGGCTGCCCCCCTCCCCACACCTTCCGTCCCAAACCTCCTTGCCCAAACACTAACACAATGATAGCAAATTCTACCGATGACAAGACTCAACTGATAACAGACCATTCACTCTTTCAATTTTTATCAAGTCATAATTTATTTAGTTACTAAGTACTTCTTACAACGAACGGTAAAAGAAAGTACTAGTACACCTAAGTTACGACGGTATCGGGGAAAATCGAAAAATTCGCACCGGCATTTTGTGTTTATCCACATTATCATGACGCTGCGGGCGTAAGGACGCCGTCCCCCGTCAGAAAATCCAACTCCTTTGTTTTGTTAGGTATTGTTATTCTTGAATACAATCGATGTCGGCACCTTTCGCATATGTTGTTCTCATTAAAAACTTGTTTTTCAAGGTTCAAGTCGGTCTTTCGAAGTTCATACAAGCGTCATTTATGTCAGTTTTTCGGCAAGCGATTTCCTACGAACGTGGACCGAGCACGACTAAAAGCCGAAAACCTCAAAATAATTTGTATCGAAGGACCAGCCATCGATCAATTCCATTTCTATCGGGACATTAAAAGATAAACTTGTAAGATGAAACGTATTTCCACCGCTGTAATTTCAGTAAACAAGCCGACCCCAAGCGGCCAAGGGCGCCATGTTGATTGATTGGCTCACCTCAGATAACCTGTGCTCTGATTGGTTGATTGAAAGAAAGCGTCAGTGTTTCACGTGATCAAGATGGCGCGGGCTTCTCAGAACAGTTTGTAATATGCTTCCCAAAAAAACGCGTGTTGGAACAATTTTTGGCGGCCTTTGTTACGATATCGATAAAATGTAGCCAAGCCTCTTCCGAAGGCAACAGTCACTTAATTTTCCCGGCAAGGAAACAAAATTAGATACATGTAATATATGTATTTAGATCGTATATGCGTGGCGGGAAACTTCCGCTAGCGCTCCTCGGCGTAAATGTGGACGCATTATTACGTACCTTTACTCAACAATTTTGTCCCTCAGAATGCGGGAAATAGCGTTTAAGACGGTTCAAGATATCAAAATTTTACCTTGCGCTACCGAAAAAATTAATAACACTTGTTCGCGAACTCAAAGACCTCGCGAACTCCTGTCTTGCTAAGTTTCGCGAAATTAAGTACTCGCGAACATAAGAAGACTTACAGTAGTGTATTCTGCATTATCTTGTAGGAAAGAGGATTAAAGTCATGTCATATGAAGAAGCGGCCTGCAGGCCAATTTGAGCTTCTCATGAAATGAGAGAGTTCTGTAGCTTTGTCCAAAGTGAAATATTGTGAAATATGGTTTATTACTTTGATGTTGCACCTAGAATCGCAGTAGGATATTTGGAGTTTCTTTTGATTACCTGGGTGTGTTAAAAGAAACTCCAAATATCCAATGTTCTACCAACCTGATGAAATTATTTTTGGTAGAATTGCAGTACCTGTACCTCTCACAATTTCCTGTGCTGTTTGCTAGGACCTGTGTGGCCGTCTGATCGGGAAACAGGGTAGGAACATCAAGTGGATGATGGACAGGACAGGCTGTAACATCTTCATCAGGAAGAGTCCCGACTTCATGCAGTGGTGCTGTCTGGAAGGTGGGTGTCATACCACATATCTAGCACTAACAAGGTGGAACCAAACCTGTACAGGTGACCATCTCTAGACCCTGCCAAATGTGACCACTTTTTGGTGGTCCCTCAGATAATTTTCCTTATTGACACAAGTATTGAGAATCCTGTTTATAGTGACCACCTGTCCACATAGACCAGATTTTATTGGTACCCTGAGTGGTCTTCTTGGGCAGTTTTGACTGTGGTAGATGGATAAATTATAATATCTGTAAATAGCAGATATTTGAAACAGAAGTTTTAGAAAGTAGCACTTATTGAACTGCAAATACTGTTTAAGTCCTTATGACCTCAATGTAAAGAGGCCTGCAGGCTGATTTAAGCTTCTCATGAATAAACAATGATTTAAAAACAAACAAGCGTTTTGAACAGAATGAAAAAAAGACACAAGTGGTGGGTAGAAGAAGTAGTCAAGCACTATGAAAACTGTAGATCCAGTCTTGCCGTTTCCCTCTTACTACAGGTACTCAGAGTGAAGTGGACCATGCTCTGGACATAATTGCCCGGAAGTTCCCAACAGTGGACCTGAGTGCAGTTGAAGACTCTCCCAACAGCGATTCCTCCGACATCTCTCAAGTAATGGCCGCGTCATGTCTTCACGGCTGATGCTAGTTGAGGAAGTCCAGGAGTGGACCAGTTGTAATGCATGTCCCACTGCAAAGCTTTCGCATCAATGTCAATCTGGCAGGCTGTGCATCATGTGTAACCAAATTGTTACCATGGGTGATTGTAGTTCATTAACCCTCTCCCTCCTGACTAGTAAAAGTTGTGCTGTTCCTAATTCATGAGACTTGGTGTGTAGATGTTTGTAGCAGGGAGAAGGTTAAGTTAGCCAATGATGTGGAAATCAGTAGCTGCAATCGGAATCAAACCAATCTCTTGTGTGCTACGTGAAAGTTGTGTCTGTTAGGAGGAACCTTGTTGGTTCTGTTTGAGTTGTTCTGTATTTATTATTTTCACCTTGAAAAGCATAGCACTAAGCCTAAAACCTATAAGTTGATATTGAAATACTCTGGAGCAATAAGGGTCTCTTGAAAAAAAAAAAAGGAAGTTATCTTGTAGTTACCTTATGTCAGAGGCTGATTTGAGAATCTTGCGGACCACTTTTATGGGCTCTGACACGGGTTACTGTAGTATTCTACAAGACCAGTAAACCTTGGCTTTGATCAAAGGCAGAAATTGAATTGAAGGCTCAAACTGAATATGAAATCAAAATGCAGAGCAACTCTCAGCTTTGAGGAGAAAACGTATGTAGTTGTTGTTGATGCATGCCTGTTGTTGTTGTGATTCCCCTAATGGTGTTGTGCTTGCGGTGTGCATGTGTGTCTGACAGCATGATGTGTCCCGTGGTGTTTCAGAGGTGTGTGGACATCATCCCTGTCCTCCCTCCTCAACTCCAGCTGCAGCTGACCGAGGGACTGAACGACGTCATCGTCTGTAACATCATGGACGCCTCGCACATCTTCGTGCAGCAGCACATCCACCCAACCTTCCCCGCGCTCGCCACGCTGGACCATTGTATGGCCATCTGTTACGCAGACCAAAACCTGGTGCCGGGGGTGCCCAAACCCGTAGACAGTAAGGGCCATTCTTAGACCTCGTTCATACCAGGAACAAATTGGAATTCACCCAGGGATGGAATCCATCCTGATTTTGCCAATCCTGGTATCAACGGTTCAAATCTGGCTCCATAGGTGGATTTGGCGAATTGAATCAGGATTTATTCTGTGCCTGAGTGAATCCTGATGGGTTTCCTTAAACAACTCAGAAAATGATGGTCTGCAATTTGTTTGACTTTATTGCCATTTCTTCAATGGTTCCACCAACTTGTTTCGTTTGAACTATATTCCTGATGGCCTCTTCAAAAATTACATCTTTGATTGCTACCATTATTCATTTCTTGCAAGTTGACATGATGCTGGTTTTGGGATGCTAAAATGCTTGAACCATGAATTGTAGGACAATGAAAGGAGTATCTTGTCAAGGCCCAGAGATTTGAGGACACGTAGTTACTTGTCAAATGAGCTACAAATTTGTGTCATATTGCACTAAACTTTGAACTGAAAAAAAAGACAAATGTAAGGTCTTTACACAGTACACATGTATGCTTGGAGAAGCACAAATGTTGACATCTGCGATATCTCGGCAGTTGGTGTCATCTGTGTGGCGCCGTCACCCATGGTGGGCGCGTACTGCCGTGCCGAGGTCCAAGAGGTGATGGAGGACAGTGACTCTGTGGTCGTGAAGTTCTGTGACTATGGAGGGTACTACCACGTACCGCGAGATGTGCTCCGACAGATCAGGTAAGCCGATCTGAAAGAACAGCTGCCGCTGAGGCCAAGAGGAGGGCCAGGAAAGCTCGGCTACAACAGAGCTGATGAAACCATGTAGACTTGCCATACTCTCTAAAGTGGCTGTCAACACAGTCACATGATGGAAACACTGGTGGTTTTACGGACAGCCAGTCAGAAATCAAGATAGCTGTATATTTACCATAATAGGTTTCTCCATAATACTGTACAATGTACATTAGGTAGTGCTTAAACAAGTGGGTAGGTGGGCAAAAATTTTCACGGTGGTTTTAAGTTGGTGCTGAAGAGTTCACCGCAAACATAAAACCACTGCGAACATTTCTGTATTTACAGTATATTATCCTGAAAATCTTTCAATCCCCAAAAAGTCTTACAATTGGTATTTCTTTACAGGAGTGACTTTATGACCCTACCATTCCAGGCTGTGGAATGTTATATGGCAAACATTGCACCCCTAGAAGGTATGTATGCAGTATGCTGTCCGTCTTTTTCTTACCCAAGAATGAAGTTTCTTACCAAGCACTTCTATTACTGGGCCAACCTCAATGTTAAAATGTAAGGCTTCTAATGTAGTGTCCGTTGAAAAGGACTACCAGTTGTATAAAACCTTTTTTTAGTGTTCCAAATTAAGAAGTCCTCTGTCTTGACCAGGTGAGGAGAGCTTCTCCCTTGAGGCGACAGGTCTAGTGGAGGAGTTGACCCAGGGTATCGTGACTCAGGTGAACGTGGTGGGGTACTCTACTGAAGGCTGTCCTCTTGTACATCTGTACTCCACACAGGGCGACACAGTAAGTACAAGTATTTAAAATATTCTTACCATAAAAAAACAAGGAGAGTGTTTACAGATCCCTTAGTTTCGGGACCCAACCTGTAGAACAAGATACCTTCTTGAAAGTTTGACATGTTATCCCATCTTGCTCTGACACAGATACTGACTTATAATTAGTGAAGACAGATATGTAAAATATATGTAATTTTTTTCTGTGCTAGAATTGTTTTATTGTTGGTACTTTTTACTACCAAATGGACTTTTAAGACATGGGATATGGCCATGCATTGGGCTAACCCATCTTAAACCCTGGGGGATTCTACACAATATAAGAGGTCTGCTCATTGGCCTAGCTGTTCCAGTTTGGGGGATTTGAAATCACTTAAGGCGACCTTCAATAGTGCTCCGAGAACATCACTAATAACTTCATCACAACTGACCGAACGGTGGGTCAATTTTTGTCCGATAGGTGTCTAAAGTCACAGATACGCCGCTATTTTTCAGTGTCATGGAGAAGAAATTGAAAAAACACGATTATTTTGTATCTATGTTCTAGTTTACTGGTAATACTTAGTATATTGATAGCCCCGCGGATGGCTGGAAAAATTGTAGAAATTGGCCAAATAGAGTGAATAGTATGCTAAGGGAGTCGGCTATGGAGAGAGGGTCCAATATACCATCCACATTTAGAGGTAGCAGACTTTAACTTCTATAGCAGACTAACTTCTCTGGCATGTTATCCGTCTATTTGGCCAGTTTCTACGATTTTTCCAGTGATCTGTGGAGCCTGGTAGAGGCCTAGTATATTGATGCCCACTAATGAACACCGTCTCTTTCAGAGCATCATGGTGAATCGGGTGATGGTGGAGCAGGGCCTTGCACAGTGGTTAGAGGGATGAATCTGTAGTTTCAAATCAGCTGCAAACTTTACTGCCACAAGTGCAATCACTGCAACCTACTTTCAGAGATGCCATCATACAAAGAAACATGACAGAAATTCAGGAAACAGGCTGTAGCTTGTGTTACTGTCTTACTTAAGTCCCACCAGAACATTGACTTATAAACTAGATTTCTTTTCAGCTTCTTGTCTTGTGTAGCAAAGCTCTGTAGTTGACTTTACTTAAAAGCTGTACAAATATTGCTAATAAAGAGTCCTTCAGGGGAAAGACCTTACTGTTAGATGTGATGACAAACTTGATGGCATTTCTGACATACAAGCTCTGCAATATGCTATGTTATATGAGGTGCTGTGTACATATTATTGCTACAAGTAGTTTTTGTTAGCTAAATTATGTTTATTACTTACTTGTGTTGGATAGTTAAGGAGAGCTTTTAATTATTGAATACCAAATAAAGATATTTGACATCTCTTATGTTAACTGGAAATCACAACATCTCTGGCATTGACCACTGAAGTGATATCAACGATAGCAAAAGTTTTCATTACTTTGTACAGAAATATTTTTACAGTAATGGTTTTGTTAAAAAAGCCTGTTTTCTGGAGAACCATCCACTTCATCTTGTGCAATGAGGCCGTCTCACTTGCCGGATTTACATGTTAATGTACATTACACATTGTCCAAGACTGTACAGTTTATAAAGACAAGTTCCTATCAGGTTTCCAAACTTACAGCTGTTTTTACACGTACCAGAATCAGATTATATGGAGACAAGCATTAGATTTCTATGACTAAAATCAAAGCCGCCTACTGAAATAGTTTGTACATTCATACATCGTTGGGAAAATTTATGTTGTCAGCATAGCTTGAGTGATCAGCTGGTTTATGTGGGAATCATGGATATTTATAGAGAAATTACTATTGTTGCTTTCTACTGCATGAGAGAACAAATAATGAAGCAAAACCTTAAAAAGATGTGAATGAAGCAGACTATAGATGTGATTGTGTGATATAAGTACTTTGTGTACTGGTGATTTGCTTTGTCTATTTTTCCAATAAAGTTCACTTTGCACCATAATCTTCCCTTGTCTGTCTTGTATCTTAGCAGCATAGATTTGTACATAAGCAAGTTGACCCCAGTGTTGGGTCATTAACTCTTTCTTTCCAGATTCAGACCTTGCCTCCAATACAGGCAGCAGACATGATAGAATGAAAATGATGCCATTGTGGCAAACATAAGACCGATCCTAACTGTCCATCACAATTAGCAGTTTAATCAATGACTACATGGTAATTAGATAATCGATAGTGGCTGCATATCCGTCAAATGTCTGCATTTCTGTTTTTATTTTGCATTTCTACATCTCGAGGCAGGACTATGAGATCAGTCAAATGGCTCTAAGTTGTTGCATCTTTTCTGTGCACTAGATCTACACTAGTTAAAATATTGATGATAGGATATTATATTTTAAAACTTCGTTTCATTTGAGAGGAAAACTAAATTGGAGTGGATGCTGTGAATTATTTGTTTCTTTGCCTCATTGGCCTCGTTTTCATTCTATCATGTCCGCTGCGTGAGAAAGGTTGAATCCATTAAGTGTATGCAGGGACATGTTGGTTACTCTTTGGATGTCTGCACTGAACAACATAGACTCCATTCCAAGAGGTTTTTTTGATATTTGTAATATTTTCTGATCTACACTCCTTGGGTTACTATTGTATATGACTGCACAATGTGTATTATGATCACCTGCCATGTCAAAAAAGGAGCTTCTGGTCTATTGTGATGGTTCAAGTGAAGACCTACCCTGGACAAATGCAAACTTAGCAAGTAACCCAGAAGCCAATAACATGGCTGACCTGACAACTAACTTTCCCAGGAGCATTACATGTACATTAACCGCAGCGACTCTCGAGGTAAAATGTATTTTGCTTGCATTATATAGGAAGACACTATATAATATACAAACAAAATATGTCTTCCCACCAGAGTCGCCGTAGCTACATGTACATATATTTTATCTCAGGCAGAAAGCAATGAATACATCAATGATATTGACATTGTTCTTTTTATTTCTCATCTTGCTTGCAATATTACATTACAATAGTTTGTCTTAATTATTTGCATACAGGTTCAGTTCATTACATGTGCTTACCACATGTTTCAATGCAAAGCACAATGCAGACAAGGCTTAATAAGAGGTTCTGCACCCACAGTAGATCAGCCAGGCGAGACTTATGCTTGTCTGTAGCTGCCATGCATCAGACCCTGAATGCTTGCGATTGATAGGCATCAACTGCTTACTAGTATCTTGCCTTATTATCAACAATATACTGAAGCAGGCTTTCTGCTACATAGCATACGTCAATGTGAGGTTCTTCCATAGTACAGTAAATTGGAGATGAATTCCCTGAACACTGCAATGCTGAACTACTTTCTGCTGGACAGGATGCTGTGAAGCAGAATTCCTGAAAAAAAGAACATGATTTGAATCATATTGGATGCTACAATGTGTGAGGTTTCTTAACACTGGGTGCATGTACTTTAAACTGTTTATTTTCTGGGTTCAAAACCCAATACCAATGCATGATACTGTACAAGGCTCCTTTCAGCATATTCAAAGATTCATGTTTGAGTTATTTGTTTGCAAAGTTGCAAAGTTAAATGGGTGAAAATGTTGCTTAGTATCTCCCTAACACAATCAATATACAGTTCTCAAACTGAAAACTACAGTGATGTTTTAATGATACAATTGGTGACTTGTTTCCCACCTGTTGCTACTGAGACGTTGAGGGAATCAATCCCAGGATGCAGTTCTCTCCCAGGCTGGATGGTCACCTTAGTCGTACACAAATTTTCCAGCTCTGTGCTCAGCCCATGGCCCTCATTGCCTGTGAAGTGTGAATGTTGTACATTTCATTGATTGTAAAAACAATGGAATTCATCTCTAAACACATAAACCTCTATAAAGAATGGAAGTTGTCTCTGAACATTTCAGTCTCATAATAGGAACAAAGCAGCATAAGAGATAGCCTCCACCAGGCCTTCCTTTGGGCTTATGGATCATAGAATTTGGCAAAAAAAGGAATAATTGGCCAGGAGAGTCAGTCCACAGCAAGGTCAATAATTAGCACGCTTGAAAATGGAACCCTTTGGTGGCAAATATCATCCCTAAAGCTGGCGTAGTTAGTATGGTAGAGACTACCTAAGAGAAGAGGTCCTCTTACCAAGAACGAGGACTGTAGGTCCACTCAGAGCAAAGTCACCACAAACAACTGTGTCCTCCATGTCTTCAGTAGCTGCCACTGTTCCGACAACTGTCCATCCAGAACTGCTCAAGTTCTGAGAAAATGGTACAAAATAAACTTAGCAGTCCAAGACAATCTTTTCACTGTAATGATCTTCTTTAAAAGTATTGGGGCACATATTATAGATAATACATAAGAATAAAATGGAACTATCTGGATATACTTAGAGAAAAAGAGCTGCAAGATGAAAAGACTTCATTAGAAGCCATCTATTCTATATGCAGCTGGCAATATGAAACAGATATACCCTGCAAGAGTGCTGAATTGTTTTCCAAATTGCAGTACTGACATACCTGTAAGAGTGCTGGAATGTCCTCCATAGAGTATACTGTCTGGGTTTCCATGGCTCCTGAACTAGCTTTGCTCACCACAGGGGTCAATGGGCTACTACAGATGGACACAAGATAAACAAAGATGTATGCATAAACTGCAAAAAGTTACAAAAGTAGAACCAGCATTTGGATACATGTATATAACGTCCAGTTCTTAAGGCTTTTCTCATTACAATAAACATATTTGACATTAACTGAAAACATCTCTATTGAACTTCATATTCAACCTCAAAATTACTCAACTGACAGTAACATACAAAGTGTTGTAACAAATAGAGCTCTGTTAAAAAAAGTATGAAGGTTATGTGAGAATTTGTGTTTGCAAGATTCCTACCAATTACTGCTGCTGGCTATAATTCTGTCCACTCCAAGATAGTAGGATGACCTCAGGATGGCACCAAAGTTCATGGGATCCTAAAAAAAGGAAAATTAAAAATGCATTTGTAGTTTGGTGGAGGGGTACACTAAAGATGTTAAAGTTATGAACTAACAGCAGGATTCATGGGAAACAGGTATGTGGCATACATTCCTTTGCAATCTTGCAGAGTGCAGACCAAAAATCTTTAGTATCAACAAGGAGGTTATATAGACTTGGTATCAACAAGTTAATTTTCTGTTGCCCAACTCTGTAATTAACAGGGAATCGGGTACCAAACGGCTACTTTAGAGTGCTAGAGGTTAAACATCTATATGCCTGTTTGCCATTGTGAAGAAAGTCACAAACCTGTACTTCATTCAAAACCAGCCAGATAGGAGGTCTCTCTGTTTCCGACTCTACTGCTGGGCTGATATCTTCCAAGTTAAGAGGCTCAGCTCTTCTTTTGGAAGCTTCTAAACACACTCCCTACAATGTATAGAACACAACCTTTATAATCATAAATTGTTATTATCTGGAATCAGGCTATCTAATTTTTCTTTATTTCTCCTCAGGTATCAATGACAGAAAAAAATCTACCAACTTATTGTTTACAAACCAAATATTCAAAACAAACAAATTCTTTCTTGGAAAAATTATTGGATAAATAAGGGAACCACATACGTACCTGGTGTGTTCCTTCACCGATCATCTTTGTCATTCGATGTTTGGGTATTCTGACCACTTTCACTTCCTGCTCATCTGCCAGGCTTTCTATCTCCTCGATCCTGTCTGCACCTGTCTGGTAGGGTCCATCCTTCAGGAACAGCTGACTGAATGACCTCTGCCCCCTCTGTAGGGCCAGTAGGCAGGGGGCAATGCCATATAGGAACTCATTACCAACTGCAGGGGCATGCTTCAACTGCCTGTGAATGAATGAATAAATTAATGCCTGTGAAGAAACATAGGGAAATTTGTGGGCAAGGGCTATCTGAAGAACATCAACCATCTTTGGATCTTGTGGTATTATATAAAAGTCACAAACTTGATTTTAGAGGTGAAATCTTCTCAAGACTACAAAGTTGAAATAGTAAATAAAAAGATACCTGTATATTCATTTATTTAAACAGGGAAATGATTTTGTGGTAAAAATGGATAGGAGATTTTCATGGTGTTTTGGGTTTACGGTTGAAAAAATCCTGTAGTATAGTAGTAATCCATTGGAAACATATATTCGTGAGTCATGAATTTGCGATGGAGAGGTCAATATGAAAAATAAAAAAACTGTGATTTAAAGCATTTCAAACACATAACATACAAATAGTCCATTTTTACCAAGGCATTAGTCTGACTAAATCGTTCTCCTAGGCATTATTTTAAAAAAAGAGACTTTTTCTAGAGAATTCAAAAGGCCACTCCTCATTGATGTATCTTGAATAATTTTGCATGAGAGCTGGAACCATCCCAGCTTGGGCTGTACCTGTTCTCATTCCTCTGCTGCCTCTGTGGCTGTTCCCATGGCAACACGTCTTCGTCGTCGCCATAGTCTCTTCTACCCTCTGTCCACCTCTGTGGTGGTCTCCGTCTCTGTTGCCATGGCGACGGCTCATCATCCTCATCCCTCCATCTGTCATGTCTCCAGCTTCCATAATCTTGGGAAATTTAGGGAGCAAAATAAATTCCAAATTAGTTACTTTTCTCAGGATAATTCCATAGCCTTTTTGAGGCCATAGGGGCAGTGGGTTGTTAATCCATTGTGTCTAAGGCACGGTACTGGAAGGCAGAGCCCGACCCTCTACCCCGCCACTGCCTTTTATCTCCCGAACCAAAGTCAGGTACCAATTTTTACACCTGGATGTAGTGAGGATAGTTGTGATAACTGCATTTCCCAAGGACACAATGTCTAGCCAGGAATGCTAGAAATTGAACCTGTGATCTATCGCTCGTGTCCGCTAGCTTAGCCTTAAGCCACTCGACACCACAGAAAAATTAGTGACCATTCGAATTTGGCAGTAATTAAAGGAATTGGCTTATCAAGGTATTGTGTTGCTTAATGCTTGGCCACATGAGAAGCTTAGGATTGGAAAAGAGTAGAGTAGAGTAGAATTTCCGGTCTGGTAGGACTGTTTCAGTTTAGACCGCTCTTCATTGTTGAATTCTTGTATTAAACCTATAAGTTAAAACAACTTCATGTTACGCAAGACTTTGTTGTTGTACCCACCTTGTTTCCAGGGTTTCTGAGCAGGTCTCCCAGCTCTGGGTCGGGCTGACTTAGTCTCACGTAGAAAGTCCTCCTCAAAGTTCCCAATATTCTTGGCTCTGATTCGCTCCATGGAGACAGGAACATGATTGGAATTCACCTAATATGAAAATCAATTTTTTCATTATAAGTTATATCATATATGAACTCCTTGACAGCTGTAAGTTTTAATACTTGCTAAATTAATTTTCAACGTTACCAGTGACACTGTATTGCTATACAAAAACATATAACTTATTATAAGACGACAAAACGTATTAAATATACATGAAATTTGACCTTGGAAAAACGTCTGCTGTCATCTTCATCAGTGCTCCAGTCTCTCTCTGAGCTTTCCGACGTAAAATCCACCTCCTGCTCAGATAGATTCATCAAACGTCTCTCCAGTGCCGAGATCTCACGCCTAGGCTTCTTAAACTTCTTCGGTTTTCGCATTCTGTCTTCTACGTCCACGTCTGTTGACATGTACCTGGCTACACATGATCTGACGTTGGTCGCCCCCCTCCCACCTTGCTCCAGCTTTAGAAGTCCGCTTCTGACGGCCTCGTTTGTTGTAAAGGCTCTTGACTGTAACACGGGGTACCACAGATGCCTGGAGAACAATCTAGTCGCCATGGTAAGACGGTCAAAGGGAGTACAAGTCTACTCTGAAGGAAAGAAATCTTTATGTGACGGGCACCATGAATATCGTCTGCGCCATGTGCTGAAGCGGTCAGAGGTCAATAGAAGAGTTCAACTCAACAGAACCCAAAGACAGCTATATTTAAAAAATGTGAAGATAATGCCTTTGATAAAGAAATATTTCAATAGAAAAAGATTATAAAAGAAATTCTAACTTATAAAAAGACATGTTTTGAAAAAATAAAAGTTGAAATAAATAAAAGTTGAAATAATGCTGACGGAGAAAGGCAAGATTTCATCACACCATTTTCGATGTACAGTGGTATAGTCCAAATAGCTTTGTGAACATTTATACCCGGAAGCATTTTGACTGACAACAACTCGAAGAACAGCAAGGTTTGGACAGCTTTAGACCAACTTGGAGCTGGTTTTCATATGCAGGAGAGCTTGAAGGTAAATCATGCTTTACGGTGAACGAAAAAAAAGTAACGTTAACAATTCAAATCACTGTCTTTTTATAGGTGTGGTCAAGCAAGGAAAGAACCTTCTTGGGTCAAGTGGTTTCATAATTTCTTATCACACAGACTGTTTTCCCTATTAAAGAGTATCTCTGAGTGAAAAGTAACGTTATGGTCAGATAAGTAATATATTCTACGGTGAATTGAAATGGCAATAAAAGTAGTAGTGATACATGGTAACTACCATGTTCAGATATGATAAATCAATATATAATATTACTTCAGAATCTGAAATTAGTCTCATTGTCATCATCTTACCAATGCCATCCCTTTTTTCAGGCCTGAAGAAGTTTACAAGTCTCTTATGTTCAGAAAATTTCAAATTGATGAACTTTTTAGTCTTTTGTATTTTAGTCGTAAACGTCTCATTATGCTTTGTGAAAGTTTGTATTGAACCATGGAATTTTGAACATTGTTCAGTTACCAGGGCAAACCCTTTGTAATACTAGCCTGGTTAGTTGCTAGTTGGGTAACCCTGGGCTGGCTGTACTTTTTACAGCCAAATAAATAAATCACTGATCTTTCATCAGGACTAATCAAGAATGGCCGACGACAACGACAGGTCTGCGGTGCTGCGTCGCAGGGTTCAGACCCGCCTGGCAGAGTCCATCATGCAGCAGCTGCAGGACGACTCTCAGGACAAACCTCCAGCAAAGGAAGAGAAGTTGTCCCGCATCAACGTCCACACCATCTTCTGGCTGGTGGCGTCCATGGCCATGTTTTACTACACAGACATTGCTGTGGCCCTGAGAGTGGACCCCAGGATCAACTGGCTGTGGTTGTTTCCTGGTGCTGTGATGATGGGACTGAATGTTATTATAGGTGAGGAGATGGAGACTATAAAGTTTAACCTTCCCCTTGCTGGGGATACATCTATGCACTAGCTCAAGTATTGGTTACAGCCAAAGATAGCAGGGAGAGGGTCAAAGATAAAGCTTGACATGTTCAGGTGCACAGGTTGATAAGCAATGCCAGGGAGCCATTTATATGTTGTTGTTACAGCTGGTACTATAGGAATACTCTCCAAGCAGAGGTTTGGCTCTGGCTGGTTTTTGACAACATTTTAGGTGTTTTTGTCAAATGTTCTATTTTGTCCCATTTTCTGGAGTGCCAACACTGATGGTCCTGTATTGCCACTATGTGCACAACTGTTTTATTCCATTCAAACAATTTGCACATGAGAACTTGTATCTTAAATATACAATCCATAAGGTTTGTGATAGAACCTGACTTTACCCTTCCCACAGGTGTGTTCCTGATCGTGTGGCTGTCCTGGATCAAGGGTGTGAGTACTGATGAGTGGGAGAAGCTGTACCCCAGCGCCATCCCCACAGCTACAGCTAGCTTCATCGTTGGTAGGTACAGTCAAAACACACTATTTAGAAGCACATTGATATCCTTAATCAATGATTAAGAATCTTGTCCTCTTTAGGCTATACATGTACTAGTACTAGTTAGAAAGCTTATGAACTATGATTTGCATTGTCAAAGTATCTTCTTCATTGTGAAAAGATTAGTACCATTTTCTTTTTCAGGTGGTCTGTGCTGCATGGTGGGTCTGTGGCCAGTGTGGGGATTCCTGACTCCCATCATACTCTTCACCTTGTTTATGGGTGTTGTCATGGTGATCTCACTATTCCCATGACCCAAGACTACTGAATGCTGTAGTGTCTTACTTATGGAATTCACAAAACAACTTGGAGCTGTTTGACCATTTACTCCCCTTTTCTTACCAGGAATAAGGATGGGATCACATTAGAATAGTCTTGTCAATATTTTGTACATTGTTCAACAGGAACTGAAAAGTTGTTCATTGATACAGTTGCTTGGTTGATGAACTGTTGTTTCTTTCTATGCATTCCTTACCATTTGATTTTACATATTGTGTGGTTTGATACATTGTGTTAAAGCTTTTAGAAGCCTTATATAACTAGTATTTTTACCTTATTCTGTACTATACATAGGAAATAAAACAATGATATTTTTGTCAGAACTGTTGGATTGTGGTGTTATTTGTTCAAAATTGACACAGAACATATTCTGTTAACAAATTTTTCTCTAGCCTTCTAACTTGTTATATGATTAAATTGAATTAAAGACTAGAATGCTTTACAAAGTACATACAATGTATGTACATCAACATCCTACTAAGACTAAACTAAGTGCCTAGGCTTGCACATGTATTTTTGGACCGACATATACACACATATATGTGTAATATAGAAGTAACATTGCCAAATAGCCATAAAATAGAAAACTTGTGTTAACAACATTGAGACATGAGCTTTACAAAAAAAATTCATAAAAGGTAAAAAAAAGTTGTTTAAAATCTTACAATTTAGATCTTATGAACAGAAACTAGGAAGACAGTAAGCATACTTAACTCTCCTGTCAGGATTTCATAACATAAAATGAAACTTGGTGCAAGTAAAACTTAATACTGGGCAGGGCACAAGCCAATAAATAAATAGGTAGAATAAAAGATGTTGACTTATTACACCAATTTAACATACCCAACATTGTTAGTTAGATAACCAGTAACTGTTACAGTATAATATTGTTTTCAAAATGAGATGACCAATCAAGAGTGGGTCATATAACAATGTCAGATCTCAACTCTACCAAACAGGAATTCTGCAATCCTGTCAACATCTACATCTATGCCCAGGTGTTAGAAAATGCAGACAGAGAAGAACTCTAGCCATACAATGTGTCTGTCATGTCTGTTATTACATGGAATTGCCAACATACTACTAACAGTTAGTAATATCTGGGACGTATTTCAGAATTTTTGTGCTAATCCCTCCATCTGTGCTATCTAACATGATTTATCATGGGCCTGAGAAAGTTTGCTTTCCTTAAAAGTAATAATATATTTCAACATTAGCAGATTCTTCAGTATGTAGTCTTCTAATAGTAACACATATTTGAAGTGAAATCTGTAAATTGACAACAAATCCCAACGAAACAAAGGAAGATGATGGTGTGGCTTTTCACAGTCTTGTTCTTCCATTATACAGGCTTATTTTTTCTCCAGACAAAGACCAGGTTACAGTCCGTCACACCTACGATGTAGTCTCCCCTGGAGCTGATGGCAATGTCATTCACACTTGGCAGCTGGAAGGGGAGAAACATCAGCGATGTGAAAATGATAAACTGAAAGAATCAACAGCAAAATTTTGGTAGTTCTAGGTATCTCCATGTCAACAGTTGACCTGTAGCAGGGGTTTACAATACTGAATTATGGTCTGAGTGGTTTCTTAGTGGGTTCATAACAGTAACAATCAAGAAATATTACTAACAATCTTATAGTTGTGTCTTAACAAGGACATTTACATTTTACTTACAACAAGAATAATTTGCAAAACTGCAAATTGTTACAAGACCAGTAGAAGAAGAATGCTCTACTAGAAGCTGTTAGCAAAAGAACTCAATTTACAGAAAATCTATTTGAGATAAATTTTATCAGAATCGTCCATTGCAATATAAGATCGGTTTGCAAATTAGTACAATATGGTAGTCTTGTGTCAACAAGTCAAGCCAAACAAGCGTACCTTCAATTCAGACATGCTGGAGGATGAGGAAACTACAGTGGAAACCTAGGGGAAATGTGCGAAAGTCAAGGCAGAAGAAATTAAGCATGAGTATGAGTGGCAAATGATGGTGGAAAAGAGTAAAAGATGGGTGATGGTCCATTCAGCCTTCATTTTCAAGTGTAAAAAGTTCAAGCTGAGGTTTACAAAGAGTTTGTGAAAAACCTACTAGAAAATTGAAAATGCAGGAGGTCTCAGACGGCTGTGTCAAAACTCCCATCTATGATACAATCTGTGCACATGTTGCATTTAAGAGCCATGGCTAACAACTGATTCTATATATTGATAAAGTTTATAAATCAACATGGACTTCAAATCATACCCTACCTCATCGTCATCTGACTCCTTTGATAACCTGGTCCCATTCCAAGTGCAATCTGGCCATAACAGTTTCTGGAAGATTGATAAAGACAAAGAAATGTCAGTCATCTAACTTTAAGACACTTTCTACAAAGTCAATGATAAAAGCCAGAATAATCTGGGCTATTGAAACATTACAAAACATACAGTGGTACAAATATGACATACATGTATTGAAATCAGGAACAACTGTAGAATATGTAAAAAGTGCAAATTTAGATCAAAGGGAGTTGTTACCTGTGCAGGAGGGACAGGTGTGTCCTCTGGCCACTTCCTGGTCAGGAACTTGGACACATCGTACATCCAGGTGTTTCCCACGTCATCACCACACACTAACACATCATAGCCTGAACAAAACAAGGTAAAGCCGTCAGTTCTGAGCCAAAACAATAGTGGTTTCATTTTTGGTCTGCTAGTCTGCAAAAAGCTAACAGCGAATAAATAGTAGGAGGTTAAAAGAAAGACCTAAATACCTCTATACATACCATTACATATGCATGTCATATTGCAACAAACATGGTTCACAGTGTGATAACAGTTGAATAGACTAATCAAAAATACATGTACACTTCATAACAGTTTTAAACACATCCATGCTGTTTGGCAAATCTAAAACAAAAGCGATAATCTGTCAACACCATGCATGTCCTTACCAGGCCACATCTTGAAGTAGATGTAGTCTAGAAATGTCTTACTCCACTCCAGCTGTGCCACTGGCTGAACCTTCAAGGATCGAGGACCCTTGACCTTGATTTTGGCACAGCGTTTGAGGGTTGGTGGCAAGTTCCACAGGTAGATGCACCCGTGTCCCACCAACTTGGAAGCTGAAAAAATTTAGAGCAAAGATATTTAGTTTTTCAATATGATTCCTGTGCGTAAACATTCTCCTACACAGAGCCATACCAAGGCCCTATACTATACAATACTAGTATATATTGGGTAGATAATGCAATCAGAGAATGGCCTGCATGTTTTCTTCAGGTAAACTGATTCTCTGATTGGCTGACAGCTACTTAGAGGCCATTCCCACAAAAGTAAAAATAAAGCTTAGAAGTTCATGCCCGTGGGCTAATTGCAAATATATTGGTAAAAACATAGAGAAAAACATACATGCGTCAGTAAACTGCGTCTGACTTTGTTGTAACAATAGGCTACTGGTACTAAATACAATTGTTGGCTATATCTAAACTAGCTGGGTTTGACTTCTTTTTCGGAAGCAGTGGAAGACGAAAAGTCCCACTTTTTTTAGAATTTGTGGGTTCTGTGATTTCAAGAGAAAGGTAGCTTTTTGTTCATCCGTGAGTGTGTAAAAGTAGGGGCACTTCGTGGTAACTTGTTTAAATAATTCGGTTCTTTCGTCACTGTTAAATAGACACTTGGAAATAAAATGTGTTTCGTCTTCTCAGCCCTGTTTAGCAAGCCTCCCCTAGGTATATTGAATATACTGCGGGTGAGGCTCTGAATAGAAAAATGGCACAAAAAAGGACAAATTAGAATGATGTCCACTGTACATCATGATATGTACTAGTACATATGTTGTACATGGGTGAAGAGCTTACCAATGACCTCTGAAGAAATCAAGGTCATATTGTCCATGAACTCAGTCTCAACCTCTTCTCCATCCTCTGTGCATTTCTCCACCTTTGGGAAGGTGAACTCTGTGGTGTAGGTCCTATAGCAAACCAAAAAAGAAAAGTGAAAATCAAAAAGTGTAAATAAAGTATAAAATATATCACAATGCAATCATGCAATCATAAATGTCTTCTTAATTTTCTATTGTTTTGTTCTTTTGATATTTGGAGGTCACCAATTGCATACATCAAATTTGGCATAGAATTCTAGTTCTATTAGACATTTGAAATCATTCCTGTGTTAGATTGTAAGGAAAAATCCATTGCCTTGCCATTCATACAACCAAATACTAAGTAAGGTTGTTGCATTGTTGCATTCCAAATAGCATTATTTTGCTAAACGGAGGTAAATTTTAACCTTTAGCACTCTGAAGTAGTCGTTTGGCACGCTATTCCCTATTGGTTACAGAGTTAGGCAGCAGGGAGAAGGTTAAAAATTGAGAACAATAATTCACTAACTTCTTCCAGTCATCCTCCTTGTGGTTCAACATGAAGCTAAAACAGCCCGACCTGCAGGCAGCGAGTAGTAGATTACGATCTGGGAAAAGCAGCATGTGGAGGGGGATGGATGGTGGGGACCACTCAGCCAGTTTTCTGTAAATTAAGTAGAAAACACACAAAAAATAATCTTCAAAGATCCCCACTAAAAAACAAACTGACAGAACACAGACTCCAAATTCAGTGTTCAAAAGTATACAGTCTATTAAGGGAACTTTATGAACATATCCACAAGAGCCTTCTTACCTGATTCTGCACTCATAGTTGGGCAGCTTAGGTGGACTGATATCCCACAGCCTGATGGTTTTGTCATAGGAGCCAGCTGGAACAAAACATGAGGACTATTAAATGTCAGACAAGAGAAAGCAGAATAAGATTATAAGCCTGTCAACACAATATCTTGCCCTATCTTGCAATGATTAAGAATCGTTCTAAATAATAATTATTGTGCTTCAGATTGCAAAGAAAGTAATACATGAATTCATTTAAGTTTTCCTTACTTTCACAAACCAACTAAGGCCACACCAATAATATATTAACGGAATTTTTAAAAAAATGCTAGATTGGAAAATCAACATGAAAACAGAATCTCAGATTTATTAGATGAGCAGACACATAGACGTGACCTACTGTACATCCACGAGGGTTGGTCAGGGTACACCACCATGGAGCATATGTCCCTGCGATGTGCCTCGTGCTCGGCATACCAGATGTTCTGTTGTGGGTGGATCAGGTAAATCTTCCCTCTCTTCCCTCCCACAACCAGGATATTAGTCATCTTCTCACATTTGCCATCAAGTGGAATTGTCATCCAAGCAACACAAAAGAAGTCCTATGGGTACAAAAAAAGGAAATCTAACATATACAGTGGGTCTGAGAGATAACTAGTGCAGCAACCCCAGGTATGCACAGTTTAGATATACAGTAGTGCAATTATACTGGGTGACGTTGGGCTGGAGATCTATTTGGACATATCTTTTCAGAGTGGCAGAATTTTGTGCCCTGGTGAAATTATGTTAGTAGATGTTAGTCTCTAGCATTCCAGGTGCTATGGAACAAAAGTCATTCAAATCTACTATCGTATCAAAATATCACTGAAATGTCTACAAATCACAAAAATCATACCTCTCTTGGTTGGGAGAACTTCTGCACAATTTTTCCAGTCCTGCAGTCCAACAGACAGACTGACTCCCCACCACAAGTGGCCACAATGGAAGTACTTTTCTCTGGGATAGAACAATAACAAGATATGTTAGTATTCAAATCACAAACTCTATTTTAGCAGATACAACTACAAATGCAAAAACTATCACTGGCATATGAGGCAATTCCCGAAAAAAATTAGTGCACTTATTTGTTCACATTATCTTACATGATTTTTTAAAAAATCAACTCATACAAATCCAAGCGAGGAATCAAATGTAAAGTACAAACATGGATATCTCGCTTTGCATATGTTACAATCAAAGGCAGAAGTTGTCTTTTCATCACTAGACAAGATGTGTGTACCTGTGTTATCAGGATCTGGTTCAAAGACACATTTCCAGACCATTGTCTTCATGTCATCCCTGTTATTCTTAAATGAGTGACACTGAAGGATGTGGGAGGGCTCATAGTCTGCAGTGCTGTCCTGGGAAATAATAGCAGATAATAACAGATCATCATCAGTCAATATTGGAGATAAGTTCTAGTAGGGATAATGTTTAAACACATACAAGAAAACCATTCTTAGCTAAAGCGGGTTCTTTGAAACATGCACACTTGGCTGCACTAAGAAGGTAGTTGATTTAGGAAAAGCAATTTGAATTGTACTTTATTTCCAACATACCATGCAATACATATTTCTAGCTACCATCTCACTAAATACTAAACAAGAAATAGATCGATATGCATACATTGCTTGATGGTTTAACCATCCTAACCACCAACCTTAAGTGTTCAAAACCAGCGTATGTCAGCAACACAGAGATACTACAATGAACTTGCAATGACTCTTTACCTTGCTATAGAGTGTAAGAGAAGAACTCCCTCTTTTTGTGGCAGGTTTTCTCATTACTTTCTTTGCAAGTGTCGTTCCCAGTGTCTTAGGAAGGATCTCAATCTGAACCCTCGCGTTTCTGGTCCTAACAGTCTTATCATTAGAAACGTTGTCAGCTGCACTGGTGACATCGTCATTGGATGTTACATTTCTTGGTTTCTTGCTGGGTGCTACTGCATCAGATGATGCCCCATTGGTGGAGGAGTCATTATGTGACCTTTTTGATGACATGCTAGCTTCTCCTTTGACAGTATTCAAGTCCTGTTCAGCTACAAGCTTGCTTGCGATAGTTTCAATCTGTAAATGTAAAACAGAGAAAAATGGTTGAAATGTACAAAATACCCACAAAACAGGCAATGTTTTATGAACACATTTAAATCTCAATATCATCTAACCGTTACTCAATAGCAGTTTAAGTCTTGACAAATGACCTGTTCTCCAAAGGGCCTAGCTACAGTTGGTACACACATTAGTTGAAAACAAATACATCAATAACAATTCTGTACAGGTAATACAAGATCAGATAATTCAGAGGGTATAGCTGCAGAAGTAAAGAAAACTTTAATAACTAGACTACATTTGTGAATTTTTTAATTCTTTTCTTCACTTGTATACCCCTTACAAACTTGAAAACACCAATCTACCTAAAACACAATGGAGAAAATTTTTTTTCTACTGAGTCTAAGAAAAAGAACATGAACCTACTGAGGAGTTTTTGTTACTGACATCACAGTTAGTGTCCCCTCCAGGTACTGGAACAGTGACAACTTACCATGTACATGACTCTAATGACACCTATGCACAGTTGTCTTCCAGTTATACATGTAGTTCAGACAAACCTATTCATATACAAATTTATGCTAATTATGTGCACTCTGCAACATAAATACAATACCAACATGGAAAAACAAACATGTTTTTTTCTTCTTGATTCATGCAGTGTTGAAAGCATATCACCAAACAGGTACAGAATAAAATTCGGAAGATACCTGTAAAACCTAAAAAGCATTTTATGTCCAGTTGTCATCACCAAGAACATACTTGATTATCATATACCCATCTTTACTGCAGGCAAAGACAATTGTAAGAGTGAAGCTTGACAGGTTATACCAGTATGCTTGAGGTCAAGTTGATTGAAGTGTTCTCTTCTCATCATCATCATCAACGGTCCTCCTTGTTATGAGCAAGCAAAATTGATTCTCCAAAACTGCTTGTCCTTCATTGCTGAGAGATGTTCATGTCCTTCTAAGTTAGTTCCTCTTTCTAGGAGTTTTTTCAGTGTTGTGAAATTGGACGACCAACCCCTCTCTTTGTGTCAGGGGTTCGAAGCGGGACACTTCCGGCTGGCTCTTTACTACATACCAAGTGGCCTGCGAGACTCAGCCAACGTTTAGCAATGATCCATAATGGTCCTCATTTACCTGTTACAAAATCAGAACAACTTACCCTCCAGTCCCTGAGCTGTTCCATAGAGGCGGGCCCAGCTTGTATCTTCTGTTTGGCCGTCTGAATGAACTGGTCCTGCAGCAGACGCTGAACACCTGCAGACTGACTCATGCGGAACAGCTTCTTGAACTGAGCCTCCCACAAGCCTTCCACCTGTCAATGACAAATCAGTACTTTTTAGAGCAACACGACATTGCCTCTACCAACATTTGTATCTGCATTTGAACCTTCATGCAAGACCCCCTTTCTACTACTTGACAGCCATCACTTAGAAACCGTACTACGACCAAATTTGGATTTGTGTAACCCTTGATTTCATAATTGGAAAATGATGCAAGATATATATCACATATATAACTTAAAAGACAACAAAACACACACAAAAATTGGCTCTTTTCTATGCAATTTGTTGAGTGATCTGTCAAATCTTTGGTTGCTCAGTGGTTGCACTAGTACTCTAGTGGAAAGGGGGTGTAGTAGTTGGCAGACATAACAGGACTAGAAATTGTGCATCTACACGGTGTAGATAAACAATATCTAGTCCTGCTATGTCTGCCAATTATCCAAAGTTTTTGTTGTTAACTTCTCCGTTATCATATGATAGAAATTCAATAAGATTGGTACTTTGTAATATATGTATTAGAGATTAAAGACATCACATCTTTTATCAAAATAAAACAAAGGTTTGTAGTAATACAATTCATATCAAATAATTCAGGCTGTCATAGCTGCCAGTAGACCACAATTAATATAGATTGGCAGACATTTCAGAGATAGTTGTAACCTGCCTTTTCTTCCAATGAAGTCCCAAACACCCTCTTCAGATACTGCCTGTGGCTGTCCTGGATTGTTTCCCCATCTACTGACTTCAGTCTGGGGAGGAGGAAGGTCAGCTGTTCTCGGTCTGCTGCCTAGAGAAGGGGGAATAGAGTGAACAAATTGATAATGAGTAGAGTAGAGTTTACAGTCAGGTAGGAGATTCCTTCGGTTTAGGCCACTCCTTATCCAACTCTTCTTCAACCAACTGTCAAATAGAATTATAGCAAATCGTGTATGAGCCATGTATAGCAGTAAGGGATAGATGTCTTGCTCCCTATCTCCATTCTGAAACTGTTCAAACTTTTCAAACAAATTTCTCCCTTCTTCTAAATGCCAATGTTTTCATACAGGATGACTCCAGAGACTTACAGTGTATGTGTTATCCTGAACAGAGGAAATGGTAACATTTTACATATTTTTACTGTATTTTTGTGTCATCAAAGTGCTAAGAAACATCCTTGCGACATACGTTTGGTTGGTCAAGGCAAACTTGTTGACCTGGGGCTGAAGAATATTTCAATCTGGGTATTTTTATTAGCGTGTAGGGCGTCCAAAAATTTGCACTAACCCAACCTGACAAGTAGAGGAGGACATCCACTTGCCTAGTGTCACTTGCCCTGGGCAATAGGGCTAGTAGACTTGTCCAACCTTATAAATGCAAGTTTTTGATATGATAAGTCCAATTGAGACTTACAGTGTAGGGGTTATCCTGTATGTTGACCTGTTGCAGCTCCTGGAACTGTGCTAGGGACAGGAAGGACCTCATGCGGTTGTTGCTAACATCAAGAACCTGTAGCTTGCAGAGCCCAAGGTGTTCAGGAAAGGCTGCCAGTTTATTTTTCGATAAGTTGAGGTCCTGGAGGTTAGGTATCTGAGAGAAGAGGTCTCCATCTATTGTCTCTAAACCTAGATCTGACAGGCTGTGCAAAGAAAATGGTATTAGGCAATTGTCATATTAAAGTATAAGGATTGAATGTATGTTTGTAGAAATATTACTTAGATGTTTAGAATAGATACTTTTACTGTAGTGATATTTTTACTGTAGTGTTTGTACCCTTGCAATTTGCCTACAGGCATGAATTTGCAAATAAAAGTTGCATCTCTGTCCACAGTTCCAGCTAGTAGTAGTAATGATAATTACATTCATTCACTCAATAATAAAACAGGGTGTGTTCCTCCTTTGCTTATGTGAGGATCACTGATTACCAAAGTAAAAAGGTGTTAAAAAGAACACAATGGAACAAAAGAAATAGGCAATTAAGTCATGATGTTTTCTCACCTCCAACACCTACCGCACAATACCTCCCCAACTAGCACATCTCCATGTTATTGTTATCTAATTCCCTGCCTCCCATTTACAAATCTTTCATACTCTGACGACTAGACACGTAAAAACTATTGTCTAACTTGCAATACACTTCTGTAAATGCAGAAATGTTCGCAGTGGTTTTATGTTCACGGTTTTCGTGAACTCTTTACCGCGAACTTAAAAACACCGCGAAAAGCCGTTCCATTGTGTGACTGTAGCTTTACTTTTGTTTCAAACGCAAACTGAAAACCACCACGAACACTCCATTTTCTCCCTACCGCTGAATTAAATTAAATCCTCACGAACATTACTGCATTTACAGTATTCTATCATTAACCCTAATTACCCTGCTGACTCCTGCCATTAGCTACACAACATACATACGGTTACAAGACTTTTCGCCCCCTGACCCGTTCGTCACCGGGTCCTTTCGTCCCCGTCATGGACATTCTAGGATGACGCTTGTCTCACAATTACAAAGTACTCAATTTTCATCATAACATCTCAAAAAACCTTCAGTGTTGCTTTCTCAAGTCTTTCACGTTGGAAAACCGACACTAACATGACTAAAGTGACGCGCGAGCGGCGAGGGACATCATCATGTCGCCGCTGTTACGCGCCGATTTGAGGCACAAGACATGGTCGCGTAAAAACTCAATAGATCTCGCACGAAAGGCCAAATCATGCATATAAATGTGTCCCCGTAATGTCAAGAAGCTGTCCAAGGTCCTGCGATACACTTGGAGATCCAAATATAATTTTCGAACGAGACTTGCACACTCAAAGTTGGCCCCAAATGAGCCTTCTTGTGTTAAATTCTGTCGTAGATTTCGCACTGCATGGGGGTTTCCGTGCTACCGTTTCAGCATTATCAGGCGTAATTTACTTCCGGGTCGTAGCAGAAGGGCTTGCGGCCGAACGCGGAAGTGTGGTCAATCTTCACGTTCTATTCAAAGATATGTTAGAATACTTTTCTTATTTTATGATTTGTCATGCAGTGCAAATTAACCGGCTCCTTACTGATCCTTACTGGGCGCCCAGTACGAAACAGACGACACCTACCGGGCATACGTCACCAAAAGTGTCTGTGCTCGCTGCGGTAAGCTAATTTGTAATTTGCTCAGAAGCAGTTGAGACATACTAAGAGGGCTGAGTTCCGGGAAAAGTTGGAGAAGCCCAAAGAAGACGGTGGCTTCGGCACTCTGGAGGCAACCTTCATGAAAGCAGACCCAATTCTAAAATGAAAGGATTTTCCGTTTGACGTCCGTGCCTATATATATATGGGTGTACACACGCCCTTGAGAAAGCAAGGTTGAAATTGGGTCTATGGAATGACCCAATTCTAAAATGAAAACTTTTACGTTTGACGCCCGTGCCTATATGGGTGTAGACACGACCTTGAGAAGCCAAGGTTGACATTGGGTCAATGGAATGACCCAATTCTAAAATGAAAACTTTTCCATTTGACGCCCATGCCTATATGGCTGTACACACGCCCTTGAGAATGCAAGGTTGAAATTGGGTCAATGGAATGACCCAATTCTAAAATCAAAACTTTTCCGTCTTACGTCCGTGCCTATATGAGTGTACGCACGCCCTTGAGAAGGCAATGTTGACATTGGGTCAATGGAATGACCCAATTCAAGAAAAGGAAAACTTTTCCGTTTGACGTCCGTGCCTATATGGGTGTACACACGCCCTTGAAAAGGCAAGGTTGACATTGGGTCAATGGAATGACCCAATTCTATAATGAAAACTTTTCCGTCCTTCGTCCGTGCCTATGTTGGTGTACACACGCCCTTGAGAGGGCAAGGTTAAATTGGGTCAATAGAATGACCCAATTCTAAAATGAAAACATTCCGTTTGACGTCCGTACCTATATGGGTGTACACACTACATTGAGAAGCCAAAGTTGAAATTGGGTCCATGGAATGACCCGTTTCTAAAATCAAAGACTTTTCTGTCCTACGCCGTGCTTATGTTGGTGTACACACGCCCTTGAGAAGCCAAGTTTGAAATTGGATCAATGGAATGACCCAATTCTAAAATGAAGTACTTCTCCGTTTGACGTCCGTGTCTATATGGGTGTACACACGCCCTTGACAAGCCAAGGTTGAAATTGGGTCAATGGAATGACCCAATGCTAAAATAAAAACAGTTTCCGATTGACGTCCGTGCCTATATGGGTGTACACACGCCCTTGAGAAGACAAGGTTGAAATTGGGTCAATGGAATGACCCAATTCTAAAATGAAGTACTTTTCCGTTTGACGTCCGTGTCTATATGGGTGTACACACGCCCCTGAGAAGCCAAGGTTGAAATTGGGTCAATGGAATGACCCAATTCTATAATAAAAACTTTTCCGTTCGACGTCTGTGCCTATATTGGTGTATACACGGCCTTGAAAAGGCAAGGTTGACATTGGGTCAATGGAATGACCCATAATTCTATAATGAAAACTTTTTCCGTTCAACGTCTGTGCCTATATGGGTGTACACACGGCCTTGAAAAGGCAAGGTTGACATTGGGTCAATGGAATGACCCAATATTCTATAATGAAAACTTTTTCCGTTCGACGTCTGTGCCTATATGAGTGTACACACGCCCTTGAAAAGGCAAGGTTGACATTGGGTCAATGGAATGACCCAAAATTCTATAATGAAAACTTTTCCGTCCTACGTCCGTGCCTATGTTGATGTACACACGCCCTTGAGAGGGCAAGGTTGAAATTGGTTCAATGAAATGACCCAATTCTAAAATGAAAACATTCCGTTTGACGTCCGTACCTATATGGGTGTACACACGACATTGAGAAGCCAAAGTTGAAATTGGGTCTATGGAATTACCCAATTCTATAATCAAAGACTTTTCTGTCCTACGCCGTGCCTATGTTGGTGTACACACGCCCTTGAGAAGCCAAGGTTGAAATTGGTTCAATGGAATGACCCAATTCTATAATCAAAGACTTTTCCGTCCTACGTCCGTGCCTATGTTGGTGTACACACGCCCTTGAGAATGCAAGGTTGAAATTGAGTCAATGGAATGACCCAACTCTAAAACTTAACTTTTCCGTCCTACGTCCGTGCCTATATGAGTGTACACACGCCCTTGAGAAGCCAAGGTTGACATTGGGTCAATGGAATGACCCAATTCTAAAATGAAAACTTTTCCGTTTGACGTCCGTACATATGTTGGTGTACATACGCCATTGAGAAGGCAAGGTTGACATTGGGTCAATGGAATGACCCAATTCTATAATAAAAACTTTTCCGTCCTACGTCCGTGCCTATGTTGGTGTACACACGCCCTTGAGAGGGCAAGGTTGAAATTGATAAAAGACTTTCCGTTTGACGTCCGTGCCTATATGGGTGTACACACGCCCTTGAGAAGCCAAGGTTGACATTGGGTCAATGGAATGACCCAATTCTTAAATAAAAGACTTTCCGTTTGACGTCCGTGCTTATATTGGTGTAGACACACCCTTGAGAAGGCAAGGTTGAAATTGGGTCAATGGAATGACCCAATTCTAAAATGAAAACTTTTCCGTCCTACGTCCGTGCCTGAAGGGGTATGAACACGCCCTTTACAACTGTAGAATGCAAGGTTGAAATTGGACCAGTATATGTAGAAACAATCCCTTAAGAGTGCAAAGTTGAAACCGCTTCAAAGGATCGCCACAGTTCGGACATAAAAGAATTGTCCGTCCTAAGAAGTGGGTGTATAACCAACGAGGCATATGATAAAAAAAGTCAATCTTCCCCCACGACCTCTGCTTGGAAAGTAGGTTATATGGGTATAAATTACACAAAAGCCACTAAGAGTGCAAAAAACATTCCGTCCTTATAGTGTACGACCGTAAGTTCCTAACAATGAAAACTCACACGTATGGAATAGAACTTACAAACTTTTCCAAACAAGAGTTTCCCGTCTTTAGTTAGCGGATAGAACCCGCTTAATAATGCAATTCTAAACGTTCTTAAGAAACGCTCTTAGCTATGATTTTCAGGGTATAAGAACTGAAAACAGTGTAAACTAGAAAGTGTGTTAGGACATTATATACAATGCCCTCGTTCTATTGACGCAATGTCAACCTTGCCTTCTTAAACCCCCGTCACAAATCAAGAATTCAGCTCGGCTGACGTGTCGGCGAGCTCCAAATGGGTATTTTCGGCCGAAGGACGGCCGACGTTCTGTCGATTATGCGGGCTTCGGTCAATTTTTAGAAATCAAATTGATCCAAATATGCTCGGGCGATTTTGAAATTCGGCGAGCTTTGGGCGATTTACGAATTCGGCCGACGCTCGCATGAATATTGACGCCGGCTTAAGGGCGTGTGTACACCCATATAGGCACGGGCGTCAAAGTAAAAGTTTTCATGTTAGAATTGGGTCATTCCATTGACCCAATTTCAACCTTGGCTTCTCAGGGCCGTGTGTACTCCCATATATGCACGGACGTCAAACGGAAAAGTTTTCATTTTAGAATTGGGTCATTCCATTGACCCAATTTCAACCTTGGCTTCTCAGGGCCGTGTGTACTCCCATATAGACACGGACGTTAAACGGAAAAGTCTTTGATTATAGAATTGGGTCATTCCATCGACCCAATGTCAACCTTGGCTTCTCAAGGGCATCTGTACTCCAATATAGGCACGGACGTCAAACGGAAAAGTACTTTATTTTAGAATTGGGTCTTTCCATTGACCCAATTTCAACCTTGGCTTCTCAAGGGCGTGTGTACACCCATATAGGCACGGACGTAAAACAGAATAGTTTTCATTTGAGAATTGGGTCATTTCATTGACCCAATTTTCAACCTTCATTCTCAAGGGCGTGTGTTCACCCATATAGGCACGAGCGTCAAACGTAAAAGTTTTCATTTTAGAATTGGGTCATTCCATCGACCCAATTTCAACCTTGTTTTCTCAAGGTCGTGTGTACAACAATGTAGGCACGGACGTAGGACGGAAAGTTTTCCTTTTAGAATTGGGTCGACGTTAATAATTCCATTGACCCAATATTAACCTCGCCTTCTCAAGGGCGTGTATACACCCATATAGGCACGGACGTAGGGCGGAAAGTTTTCCTTTTAGAATTGGGTCATTTCATTGACCCAATTTTCAACCTTGCTTTGTCAAGGGCGTGTGTACACCCATATAGGTACGGACGTCAAACAGAATAGTTTTCCTTTTAGAATTGGGTCATTCCATTGACCCAATTTCAACCTTGGCTTCTCAAGGTCATTTGTACACCCATATAGGCACGGACGTCAAACGGAAAAGTTTTCATTTTAGAATTGGGTCATTCCATTGACCCAATGTCAACCTCGCCTTCTCAAGGGCGTGTGTAACGTTACACCCATGTAGGCACGGACGTAGGACGAAAAAGTTTTCCTTTTAGAATTGGGTCATTTCATTGACCCAATTTCAACCTTGCTTTCTCAAGGTCGTGTGTACAACAATGTAGGCACGGACGTAGGACGGAAAGTTTTCCTTTTAGAATTGGGTCATTAAATATTCCATTGACCCAATATTAACCTCGCCTTCTCAAGGGCGTGTGTACACCCATATAGGCACGGACGTAGGGCGGAAAGTTTTCCTTTTAGAATTGGGTCATTTCATTGACCCAATTTCAACCTTGCTTTCTCAAGGGCGTGTGTATACCCATATAGGCACAGGTGTCAAACGAAAAGTTTTCATTTTAGAATTGGGTCATACCCAATTTTAACCTTGCCTTCTGAAGGGCGTGTGTACACCCATATAGGCACAGACGTGAAACGGAAAAGTATTTTAAGTATGTTATAGAACACTTACGAAGTTTTGCTAAAGAACAGTATCAAGCCTGTATTTAGTTGGCGGGTATAACCCGTTTGATAATGCAATCTTAACGTTGTCCATGGAACGATTTTCAGTTATAATTCGGAGGGTATAAAAGCCAAACATTTTAACAGTATAAGTAGAAAGTGTGCCAGAACATTATATACAATGCCATCGTTAACGTTACTTTAAAACGTGTACTACAGTGGGCCGCCTCCTTGCGCGCTTCCCGCCCGAACACAGTCAACTGTCATCAGAAGCAACACGAAACATTTCTTTTGCTTTGTCTTGCCAGTATTCTGCCGTCACGCTGAGTGTGACCCGGAAACAGTGGAGTGTCGCCCTCAAACCGCATGCCGCGAAACCCCCATATGGTGCGTTCTTGGTCCGGAGTGTAATACTTAAACCATAGGGAAAACCTTGGAAAATGTGTCATCTTTAACTCGAGAAATCTTGCTTCTTGGAGAAGTTTAGATACCCCGCTTTATTGCAGGGGCTTGAGGAACGTCTTGACATTACGAGGACACATTTATATGCATGATTTGGCCTTTCGTTCGAGGACTATTGAGTTTTTACGTGACCATGTCTTGTGCCTCAAATCGGCGCGTAACACCGCCGCCGCGCCCGCCATCTTGGATGTTTACGCATGTTGCAAATCGCCCGTGGGCGCCTTTTACGGAGTTTGTGTGAGTAAATGAGCTGACTGAAATGAAATTTTGACAAGAAAATTGACTGTATGGGACTGTATTTTGAAAAACGCTGCCCAAGACCGACTGGAAGTGTATCGCGATCGAAGTATGACTCGTCTGGAAACGGCAAGTACTTCGCCGGCTTAGACTTTAGAGTTTAGCTGCCGGAAAATACTTTTAAAGTAATATCTAAATGAATCTGAATAATACGTGATAAAATAACTAGTCATTTAGGGTTTAGATGTTGTTAAATGGGAGGACGAAATGTCCATGATGAGGACGAAAGGACCAGGGGACGAACGGGTCAGGGGGCGAAAAGACCTGTTACCCATACATACCTTGATACCGCATGCAGGATAGAAGGCGCCTCCTGCATGTTATGTCGTCCTGGTCTTAAGTAATAACTACTTATTATTTTACTGTTTTATAGTCTTTATATTTCTAATATCAATCGGTCAAAATTGAATGATACACCCAGCTGTCTTAAAATTCAATAATAGCTGACTAGATCTGCTGATACTTTTGGTAACCACTTACTCCAGTTTTTCCACATCAGAAAGTTGTTTGCAGCCCGTCTTCTGCAAAATCAACTCTTTTGTCACCAGGGCTGCCGGACTAGGTGGCATCTTGTGAATATATCTTCCTGTAAACAAATGTTATGTACATCATGTTATGGCAAATAATCATACGAATACAAAATACCACCCCTCCCCACCCAACACATGGCGACTGGAATTAATAACGTAAAGCATATGCAGCAAAGAATAAAGAAATGTATCAAGAGCTGTTACTCACTAAATTACAAAACAGATCTTGCACTCTATATACTAGTACAAGCTTTGTTTAACCAAAAGTATGTATCTGTGAAATGAAATGGAAAGTAGAGAAAGTGTCCCACCTTGATCAGGAGTGTCCTAAACAGCTGTGTGGGTTTCCCGCGCTTGGGTCAGCTGATTAAAGGTCACCATCGGATTGTTTCATCATTCTTACAGGGGGTAACAAAAATATTGCTTTTTAAGTAAATGATTGATGACAATTAAAATTTCCATATTCATACATCTCTTATCATTAGAAATAGACTAAGTTGTGATTTTATGAGTAATACATATACATATTTCGACATTTCAACAGTAGAAGGTGATAAATGTAGCACCCCTATCAAGACAATGGAGATAACCAGGTTTTGTGATCACTTCCGGGTTTCCTACACATAATTTGCAGAAAGCAGCATGGACGACAGCACAGGACATGATTTTGCCAAAACATGTGGCTGTAAAGGCATCAGAACTTGTTTGCTGTGTGAGGGAGAGATAACGACGGTTAAAACGTCTCAGGGAAATGCGGTAATCTTATTTTGTACATGGTGTATGAGATTTTATTATTTTTCAGAAATTCTATTAACAGAATGATACATGTAATTCTGAACTGGTTGCATCAATAATCAGATATAGATCAGTCATCATTCATCATTAGTATAGCCAGTAGGTACCTATCTGAGTGATGAGTCCCCTTCTCGAATCTCAATCATCTTGTGTCCCTTCCGAAAGACAGATCGATGTAGCTTCAGCCAAGATACCTTCCCCAGAACCAGAAGCTCAACTGAGATTTGTTGTAGGAACTATTTTCTAATTAACAAATTGGAAAATGTACAGCGTAGAGCAGCCCGGTGGGTGGAGAACCGTTTCAGACGCACCTCCAGTGTGCAGGACATGCTTGAAGAACTTAAGTGGCCCACCTTGCAAGCCAGGTGGAGGAGAGCGAGACTCATCACTTTTTATAAGTATCATGATAGTCTAGTAGTTATAAACTCGATAGTTGCCCCCACCCCTGCGGCACCATCCCGCTCGTCCAGACATTCGCTTACGGCAGCGTACAGAGTCTCTGCATCCAGAACCGAGTACAGAAGACAGTCCTTCTTCCCCAGGACGACTGAGGACTGGAATAGCCTTCCAGCCTCGGTCACCCTCAGTTCAACTCTTCACAGTTTCAAACAACAGGTTTAACTCCCCACCCCTCCCATTCCCAACCCCTGGTTTGTTACATCTCATATCCTCACTCCCAACTTGCAGTAGACTTCCAGTAGTAGAAAGGCAGCAAAATCGTCACTACGTTGAAGGCGGCTGCCTTAACCGAAAGAAGAAGAAGAAGAACTGAAACACAAGAACAATATGTTTGCCTTCTCATTTCCACAGGAAGGACTAATGAGGTACTTGTACTGTAACCAGTGCCACAAGGCCTGGCGTCACATCGAAGGGTCGCAGTGCCAGACAGAGGAGATGGACTTCCCAGGGGTGCTGGTGGTGGAAGACTTTATAACCCCAGAGGAAGAGGCTGACATTGTCACTGTGATAGAAGGTGCTGAGTGGAAGATGTCTCAGTCAGGGAGGAAGAAACAGGTAGGACATGTCTTACAACTTAAAGCTAAAGTAACCAGTACTAACCACATTGGTTTTACAAACCTACCAGTATTTTATTCTGAATGGAGTTTAAACTGTAAATGCCAACACAATAAATTGGACTTACCCAAATTTTCGACTGATCAGCTCCAGTCTTTGTCAAGGAGTGAGAAATCCACTGCTTCTGTGACGTCACGTTATGCAGATGAGACACGTGACTCGGAGAGCAGTGGATCATAGGTTGCAGAAAGTCTATGGCGCCCTCCGTCTCTGTTGAGGGATGGTTGTAATGCACGGATGTAGATGGACTCCTTAATCCCTCTTGCAAAAAATTCTGATTCTGTGTCCAGGATCTTAACCTTGTCCAATGAAACCGAATGTCCAGGCGACTCTAAGTGTATGTGTTTAGAAACTTCAGAAGAGGTTGTGCTTGGACGCTTGTGTTCGTTGAAACGGGTTTTCAGTGAGCGTTCAGTCTCTCCAATGTACGTTTCCTTGCACTGGCCTCTAATGTTTTGACCTTAGAGAATTTTTGCAAGAATTTTTTGCAAGAGGGATTAAGGAGTCCATCTACATCCGTGCATTACAACCATCCCTCAACAGAGACGGAGGGCGCCATAGACTTTCTGCAACCTATGATCCACTGCTCTCCGAGTCACGTGTCTCATCTGCATAACGTGACGTCACAGAAGCAGTGGATTTCTCACTCCTTGACAAAGACTGGAGCTGATCAGTCGAAAATTTGGGTAAGTCCAATTTATTGTGTTGGCATTTACAGTTTAAACTCCATTCAGAATGACGTCTGATGAACTTTCAAGTACCAGTATTTTACATCATTTTACCTCCTTGTTTTACTCTTGTTTGGCCATCCTACTAAGTAGTCTGTATAACGCAAACTCCAGCTGTCCGGGGGTTTCTCTCCCCTCCCCGTGGGTGGATAGCCGTTACAGGCGGCAAGCGGACACGGGGCTTGGTTGAAACAAGGCTACCTACTAAGTGTATGTCTTACTTTGTGTTCTGTATTGTAACAGTTGAACAAAGATAAAAGGCGTCATGGATGATTCTGTGTTTAAATTCACTCTCAATGAGAATTGTTTTTTTGTTTTTTTTTCATTTCAAGGATTTTGGCCCAAAAGTCAACTTCAAGAAGAAAAAACTGAAGCTCGGGTGTTTCACAGGTCTGCCCAACTTCTCTGCATCCCTATTGGACAGGATGAAGTCACATGACCTACTGAAGGACTTCACCCCTGTGGAACAGTGTCACCTTGACTACGACCCCTCCAGGGGTTCAGCCATTGACCCGCACTTTGACGACTTCTGGTTGTGGGGGGAGCGGCTGGTAACTGTCAATCTTCTAGCTGACTCTGTGTTGACCATGTCATGTGAAGAAAAAGGTAAAGTTGAGGTAACCATACAGCAAACTAGCGACTGTGATCATGGCAAGAAACCTGTTGCAAGGACCTCATCAACTCTTGACTCTGAGATTTTAGTACCATCTAACGAAGCTTTAACAGTTGCAGATTCCCAAGATATGACAAGCAGTCAGGACATGTCGGAGAGCAATAGCCTGAGGTACTGTGATGCTGAAGTTGCCATACCGATGCCGAGAAGGTCTCTGCTCGTGGTGTACGGAGATGCTAGGCACAAGTGGATGCATGCCATTCACAGAGAGGATATCACTGGCCGGAGGATTGCTGTTACTCTGAGAGAGCTGTCGTCAGAGTTTAGTGCTGACGGGGTGCACAGTCAGACTGGGAAAGAACTCATTGAAGTTGCTCTGTCTTTCGGTGGATCTGCTATATCATAACAGATCTTAATGGACTATTTGTTCCAGGCGAAAACAGTTTTAGCCATTCAGTCTGTGAGGAAACTACAATTAACACCTGTTTCTGATCTGAGGTTATATGTTTTGGAAATGGAAAAGCCGTTTAGTGTTTTTTTAAGGACCTTTAATTAACCCATCAGGGTTGTACTGATTTTATTAAAGGAAGGTAGGTAAGAGCAATCTCGGTCCATAAAAATCATCGCATGTGACTAAGATGTAGAGACAAATGTTGGCAATGTGTGAATATTGGCAATGTGTGAAGTCACTTCATAGCAAAAAGGCAAGCTTCACTACAACTGTTAAAAGTTTATTCATATCATGAAATCTTGTAATAAAATAGCCCTTCCTCCATGCATAGGAATTCTGAGTTATAATCACTAACTCCACACAGTTTCAATTTATATTAAGCATTCAGATCAGCATATGTTAGACTGATTCACTTTTGGAACAAAAGCTTAGGTACAGACTTTTAAGTAACTGTGGTATAATAAGAACATTGTGTAAAGCATGCACACAAGATAATTTCTGTGTTATATATCATTACTTTGCTAGTACATACTTTGCATATTCGTGTTTCTAAAGAATATCACATCCTTCATGTTGATTGTCTGGTAAAATAACAGGTACATTTGTCTACCTGCATACACTTTCTTTGATACAAACATTACTAGTACATGTAGTACAATTTCTTTTCAAACTTAGTCTATATACATGCTTGTCAAAATAGATTATAGAAACAGATGGTTGAACGTTTGAAAGAACACACTCAGATATATACATATTAATTTCTTAAAATCTTCAAATTTGTCACAGTTTTTATCAAAAGCCACACTGATTGCCCATAAGGACCAAAAAATATCTTCTGCCAGTTCCTTGTTCTGTTTGTATGGCACTCTTCATTCCTTGAATATGACACAAGATAGGCATGTCCTCTGAAAGGACCACTTCAAAAGGATGCTTTAATCTTTACAAAATACCATACGAATGAGAAGTTTCTGCAATGGACCGTACCATCTCTGCTAGCTCAAAGGGTAGAACCAGCTGGTTTACAAATCTTTAAATGGACGGATAATATGTCTCAACTATATTCACACAAACATCTGATCAGGCAATGATTTAGCTACGTTTTCAACGCATCCAAGTATGACAGTTACGCTCGCTTATGTTGGTGACGTCTGCTCCGATCAGTTTCTCCTCCCACTGCCCCAGCTGTTTGATGAAGCCCATGTTGGGACTGATGTTGTGTTTGCAGCCCAGCATATGTTTGTAGGCATCCTGGAAAAGAGGACAATCAATATGAAACCTGGGAATGGGTACGAAAAACTGATTTCCAAATACAGGGTATGGACAATGATTCAAGGAAATCTGTCTTAAAACATGTGCTTTATATAATACTGTAAATCGTGAAACTGTTACAGAGGTTTTATTTTGCAAATTCATATCTCCCTTACATTAGCCTGAGTGCCAGCCTTTTTAGCTTCCGTACGCTACCCAAGCTCCGCTCCTCGGAGCTTGGGTAGCGCAGTGGAGCTAGGGTAGCGGACGGAAGCTAGAAAGGCTAGCACTCAGGCTACCCTTACATGAACACTGTACTACATAATTGTTTCAACTGTGAATTCAAAACACGGGGGAAACCTTCCTTTTCCTCCCACCGCAAAATAAAACCACCACAAAATCAATTGAATTTACAGGTACCTTGAGTGGCCACTTGTAGAGGTGCATCAGGTACGCCAATGCAATACAAATGTTTCTGCTGTTCCCCCTTGTGTCAAACACCAGTACTGCATGTTCAAGCTTCTTCTGCTTGTCTGTGTAAGAAAGCAAAATGACACAGTTGACAAAACTGGTATCATTTCCCTTGTAGCATTATATAAACAATGCAACACAATACTCAGTAAAAAGTAAAAGTTAATCAGAAACCCAAAATGTGTCTATTTGTTACGGTCCCCTCTTGTGGTATTCATACATTTTATTGAGCATACACTTTGATCAGAGAACATTTCTGCGCCTTGCAAAATAAGTACTGTTCCAACAGACTGTCATCTTATTATAAGTTAGCTACTGACCTATGAAGGCACAAGCCTCCTCAAAGTGGGACAGCAAGTCTGTGTCGGGTGAGTCTTCTGCTACTATTCTTAGCACCTCTGGGTTCTGACGGCCTGGAAAGCTGGTGAAAGGAAGACAAATATTCTAACTGTGACAGACTGTAATATGGGAGAAGTGAAAGAACATCATGAATAGGACCGTAAATAGTTTCCTCAGGTTAGTAAATCATTGGATAATTAAGTTCTTTGTAGGCAACCAGAGAGATACCTAGCCGACGTCTCGGTGACCGCCTGTGACCTTCCTCAGAGCAATACTAACTTTGATATTTAATCATGAATGCTATATCATATATGTATAACATTAATTAACGTTTAATTTCCCACCTTGGGTCAGGTTCTGTGGACACGTTGATGTAGCCTTTACACTTGAGTTCCTTCAGGATGACAGCCGTGCAGGCCTGCTCATAGTTGGCCACATACAACAGTCCTGGGAGAACCTCACATGGCCACACCATCAAGTCATCCAGCTCCTATAGGTTACCAAACAACAAAGATTATGCCACTGTCACATTTACAAACAGGCCAATGGTCGGGCAGTTTGTGGGAACAAAACGTATAATATAAAACAAAACACAACACAATAGAATATACAAAAAGGTACTATAAAGATCTGTTGTGAGCATAATTTGTGTTATTTCTTTTTACTGTTTAATTTTCATTTTTGCAAACAGCCTAGCAGGGCCCTGTTTTGGAAATGTGACCCTACCATTATCCAAGTTACTAGTATACAACTGTATAAGGAAATCCTTTGATGAAAACTTGAAAGAATGTCATGTTGGCAGCCATCTGTCTCGGGAGACAATGGCATCGCATCCTGGTCATATGTCTGACCTACCTGTGGCATGTAGATGATTTTCTGTGTTCTTAAGAAGGGATACAATGCTGAAAAGTCCTCGTAGCCTCCTGGAGAAAAATAAGAAATATGTTCTCAGCACCTTCAATTTTCATAAATGTATGTATGCACCCAGAGGTCAAATCATTTTACCTACATTGAAAAAGAAAAGGTCCTGCATAGTTACTGTCTTTAATACACCAAAGCTTTATTCTCAAGAAATAGAATGACTGACAGTTATTCAGAAGCCCCCCCCCCCTCCCAATTTCTTTGATTGAAATCAGCCAGAAGAGGAAAGATTCTGTTTAATACCATAAGACTTGGCTGAATAGCATCAAAACAACACAGTCTTACCCCTTAGAACTTTGACTGGACTTTTGCTTCCACTGTTGGCCAGAACTGTGGCACAGGCAATGGCATCTCCTGTGAAGGATTAGAGACCAGAGTATATCAACCATTGGCAACTGAAGCTATGCATATCAAACTTTGAATCAAACCTGTTCATTGAAGAAATGGCAAACCAAAAGGCACATTTTGTGAATGACTGTATACTTATAACTTCATAACTTTAAGCAAAACGTTACTGAGTTTGGTGACAATCCTTCTTACCCTTGTCCTTCAGAGACCTAGTGTGGCTGTCATAAACAACACAGTGGGTTTTACACTCAATCTCAGAGTCATAAGGCACCAGGTATTCACCATTCTTAAGCTGGAATATAGAACATATATGTAACGTTAAGCAACAAACGAATTTAATATGATGTTGTAAACAAAACAAAAATGAAATGATATTCAAAAATCTGAGCATCAATTTTTTCAGTTAAGAAATTGAGAAGAAATAAGAGTTAAGATAACCAGTACCTACCCATGCCTTCTTGCTCGTGAGAACATGGCTCACTGCATAGTCCTCACTACTCCGAGCATCTGTGATGTGAATGAAACCAAAAATACAAAGTTTGCAAATATTGATGATGTTACAGTATCTTATTTGTGAAAAGTTATCTAGGGGGTTAGGGGTGGCCCAGGAAGAACTGTGAGGGTGTAAGGTTGAGTGAAAACATCAGGGCAACTTTTTACTTTGCAATCAAAATTATATAAATAATTGAATTTTTGCCCACTCAAAAATAATAATTCTAAGTGTTCCCTGTGCTCCATTCAAATAGTTTCATTAGGTTAGTTAATCACAGTATAACAAAACTTGTTCTTTGTACACAACTTAAGACTTAATACTTAGCCGACCATCTGTCACCTACGTCAGGGCATATTAAGGATGGCTTAGGTATCAAATCTTTGGTACAGAGAACTTTCTTATCCTGCCTCCTATGCTATGGTACCTGGCAGAATTTTCTTTATATTTAAAAACAAGGACATTATATATGTCCTTGTTAAAAAGTATTACTCACACAATCCTTCCTAGTCCATCTCTTTGACACGAATGTTCTTACTTACACTGGGTAACGGTTAAATTTCACTGGGCACATTAATATTTCAATACTAGGATTAGAAGGTACTTAAGGCATAATGTCATCGGTCATAAAAACGTAAGTATACATCAAAGCAAAAGCAAAGCAGAGTCGGCAAATGATCGAAAGCTTCACAAAAATAAAAGATCAGCATTTATACGACGTTACAATCATGGTATTGTAGCTTCTTTGCATGCATGGCACTTTCACTTTATACTGACTAGTAAATGTATACGCACCAAGCAATAACAAATAGTTGGGATCGCTTAGACACGGGTATACCGTTGACTGATTGAGGATGTTGTACAGTTCTGTGGGCTCACACAGCACTAAGCCAGCTGACAAAGGCATGTTGTCACCAAACAACCCGAAATACAGGAATACAACTTCTCCACCTGTTGAAGTTCATTCCCCAGGCCAGCGACCTAACAACATCCCGTCACAACAATGTTAGTGCGCAATGATTTACAAAAAGAGTTCCCTAACAACCTCCTTAACATGGTTCAAGTCAGGAAACGTTCTCCATATCTCAGACCAACAAATATCTGTATAGTCTTCTAGATTTGTGTCCTGTTAATTCTATCTACTTTGTATAGATAGTATCACAAAACGTTTAGCGGGATGATACAAGTAGTAACAGAGCAGCGTCCTAGCAACGACCTGAAACAACCTTTCACCTTTGACCACACTAACTCTGACGCATGCGCCATTTGTGACGTCCTTTGCTGCCATTTTGGTGTGACAGAAGGTTGTACTGCACCGCGACGAAGTCTTTCAGTATGTTTTCCAGGCTAGCTCGTCCCCAAAACCTCGGCGCCCTAGCAAGGGCACTGAGGAACTTCTCGTCGACTACAGCGGTGAGTTTGGGAGGGTGTTTGTCGTCCGTTCGGTGGGAGTAGTCAAACGCCGGTAGTGGATTTTTGTGCACGTGAAAGCCGCATGAACAGTACAGAGATACGGCCTGAGGCCATGGCATGTAGGAGCGCTGTGCACTGTACATATACAGTACTGAAGTTCGTATGAAGGTCAAAAGATAATCGTCACGAAAACACTTTTGTGGGAAGGTGGAAACCGATACGTTTGATTTTTGCTGACTTCATACTCGCTGTCAGATGAGGTTAATCATTAACAGCAACAGATGATGTAACCTTGAAGCTACTTCTGATGTACATCATCATGTAACATACATATGTTGAACCATACATGTGGATATTTCTGACGGAAAAATGTGTTTTCTGTTCTGTGACTTCCTGTTAAAGATAAAGTGGTATCATAGCTTGGATACTGTTTCCCATTGATAAATTGGAAAAGAGAGACCAGTATACTGTAAAATGTTAAATTCTTGCAGTGGTTTTACATTTATGTTCACATTTTGCACAGTGACCTCTTACCTAAAAACTTAAAACCGCTGCATTTTCCCTTTTACAGTAAGACCATTCATGGCAGTTCCAACCGCAAACTTAAATCCACAGCGCACACTCCAACCGGAGTCCATTTTCTCCCTATCACGAAGTTAAATCCCAGCAAATGTTTCTGCTTTTACAGTATTTGACCCCCTCCATTTTTCAACAGCCCATTGTCATTGAAATCTGAAATGTATCAAGTTATTCTGGCTACAGATCAATCAACCAAACAAACTAACTAGAACTGATAAAAAACAAAGCACCTCTTTTAGGTTATTAAAAATAAACAAACAAACAATTAATACCACAACTGTTCTCTTCCAGTGTAACAACAAAGTTGCGGTACTCGGTGCCTCAGGTGGAATCGGCCAACCGCTGAGCCTCTTGCTGAAGCATAACCCGACCATCACCCAGCTGGCTCTGTATGATATCGCACACACGCCCGGCGTTGCCTGCGATCTCAGCCACATCGAGACTGGGTCAGAGGTCAAGGGTTTCCTCGGCGATGCGGAGCTGGGGGCGTGTCTGGAAGGGTGCGAGGTTGTGGTGATTCCTGCTGGAGTTCCCAGGAAGCCCGGTAAGATGGAAAGCCATCATCTTGGCATGTCCCCGAAGCGCGAGCGGTAACGCAGCCCTGCTGCTTGGCCGTCTGGATAAAATTCAGTGGATCCGTGGGCAAGAGTTCGATCCTAGGGTCGACTCCAGCTTGGATATGTTCATAATGTTGTAAGGGATTGCATTCGTCATTTCGGATGGTGACGTAAAGCCAGCAGCCCCGTGTACGAGGGAGCTTCAGGCATAGGCCTCAAGCAGCCAACTTCTGCCAGTAAAAGAATCCAACACACTTACGAGAGTAGGTGTGACCCGGTGTGCTAAAAACTTGAGCTGTAGCGAAGCCACATTGCACTACTGGCTAACAAAAAGCGTCATGCTTTGTCCTTGAGTCTGTGCTTTGACCATGTTACCTTTTTCTAAACGTGTAAACATCTGAATTTATCTGTTGCAGGTATGACCAGGGATGACCTGTTCAACACCAACGCCTCCATCGTACGAGACCTGGTGAAGGCCTGTACCCAGCACTGTCCGACTGCCTTCCTCCTGCTCATTACTAACCCTGTAAGTCAGCAGACAATTCTGCATCCTGAAGTGGATGTTGGATTTAGTATGCCTTTTTTGGTATTTAGACCATTTTGAATTGATGATATGGATGACATCCGCAAATGCATCAATTTTCGTCCATTCCCCCCCCCCAAAAGTTTTCAGCAATACTGTAAAGCGTAAAAACTAACAAGCAGCTGCAAAATGAGAAAATACATGCTGTAAATTGCAAAAAATATTAAGTGAAATGGATACTATTGTATAGACTGCTAAAATAAACTCTAAAGTCAAAGAAGAAGTTTTGAAAGACCAAAAATGAAGAAGCTATATTTCGAAACATCTTACTCTTAATGTTTAGTTTTGTTCATCCTTCCTGACCACGTAGATTTCATAATGAAGGCATCAATTACTGATGTCAATGGCAGGAGCCATTTAAATGTTCAGCTATATATATATAGAAGCAGAGCGACATAACTTTCTTATTCAAACAACCATTTTGGAGTTTCAGTCCAGCAAACCCCATATTGTGATTGTCAGAGGGGCTAACTTATGATGTAAACTGATAGCCACGGCTATTTTTGTGCTGCCCTAAAACTCTCTAGTGTTGGAGGTCAGGCTGTGGCATTTGCTGGATAGTCGTCATGGGAAAGTTCTCTGGAAATCTTCCAACAGAGGCCTTCTGAATTGACTATAAATTCTGATTGGGTGACAATTACCAAAAATTGGGTTCTCTTGAATCAAAACCGTCTATATTATTATTCAAATAAAGCACAGTTTTAACCTTCTCCCTGCTGCCTAACACCATAACCAATAGTGCATTGACTGCCAAACGGCTACTTCAGTGTGCTAAAGGTAGCAAAAAATGTTTTTTCTCAAAAAATGATGAGGTGAGGATGCAGTTCTGTTTGTATGTAAGAAGGTCTGACTTTCAAAGTTGGAAAGCAACATGTTACTGCCATGTACATGACATATATTCAAACTGTTTTTGATTTAACCTTCAACCAGCTAAGGTAGCCATTTTATATTGGATATGAAGTTAGGCAGTAGGAAGAAGGTTGATTACACTTGCTGGTTAGCAAACCAGCCTTCTTGCAATTATCTTTACCATGTTATTCATGTTCTATAGTTCTGGTAGCACAGTGTAACTATATACAGCAGACATCGCTTATCGTGATGATTCAGTTATTTCCTTGTCCTTACCCAGGTGAACTCCACAGTGCCCATTGCCTCGGAGGTGTGCAAGGCTGCCGGCACCTACGACCCCAACAGGATCATTGGGGTCACGACCTTGGATGTGGTCAGGTCCAACACATTTGTGGCTAACCTGAAGGTTTGTTTGTTTGTTTATAGGTAATACACCTATTGATACAAACAATGATATTACTTTTCATAAGGATTTTCTTTTTCTTGTATTGAATTCTTGATATTAGCAGTAGGCACCAGTTAAAACACTAAGAAGAAGAGAGAAATTGTGTTTTGAATTTTAGTTGATGGAAACGATTCCACGGTTACTTTGAAGTAGAAGGACTAAATTCCAATCTTTCCCAAGTTTTGTATCCCAAATAAACTGTCTACTCTATCTTTGTGACAGAATCATAGATGGGATCAAAGTTTTTTTTAAAGTTGTATTTCAGTCTTTATTGACAGGACTTTTAATTGAAGATCCAAATATTAATTACGGTAGAGAGTTAAAATCGTCTTTATTGTGTTAACAACAAACATACTATCACAAGATGGGTCTTAAAAAAATTAATGAATTAACATAATAATTAACAACCCCTTTTGTGGATTAGGGCACCCATGGGTAGCCTGGGTGCCATCTGATTACTAACGGGGCTCCTACACTTGCTGCCCTGATCGATTTTTTCAGGGCAGCGAGTGTACTTAGTAGGAGCCATGGTGGTAACCAGGATAACCCAGGGGGTGCAAGCTGAAAAAAAGTAAGGAGATATATATAAACGGTGCAGATATGAGCTGACAAATGTTGTGCCAGGAAAAACTGATATAACAGACATTCTGTCCCTACAGGGTCTGAACCCGGCGGAGGTTAATGTTCCCGTGGTCGGAGGTCACGCTGGCAAGACCATCATCCCTCTCATTTCACAGGTAAGGTCACGCCAAATGTACGGCTATGACCTTGAGGTCTGCTTGTGTAGTATATATGATTTGTCCTCTTCCACCCCAGAAAAGATGTTCTTGCCATGTTAGCTTTATGTTATGTTATGTTATGTGCCACGAGAAATTGGCTGGCATGGTTCTTCTTTGGAAACCGAATGAGAATCGTAGGTGCGGTTGCCCTTCTGTGACACTTAAGAAGGTAATTGAATAGGACATGGGTCTACAGGATGATAAACTGTGCTCTGTTATGTTCAACAGGGGACTTGTGGAGACAATAGTGTCACCTCACAGGATAAACTGAACTAAGCTCTGATATGTGCTAGTATTGTTGTATAAATCAGCAATTTTGAAGATTTCTTTTCCATCTTTATATTGCAATAAAAGGGAGTGTGTGAACAAAAAAGTTACTCTCTACTAAGACTTTACCGAACGGGGAAAATGTTTTACTAGCAAAGGAGAGTTTGGCCACCATAGGGTAATATTACTTTGCCTATGCAAGGGGAAATGGAATATTACCACAGGATCACTTTGCTGGCCAAATATTCACCCTATTTGTGCAGAATTCTAGTATCCACAACTACTTAGAAAGGCCAGTTAGAGGCTTAGTGAAAGTACTTTGCACTGAAGATTGTAAAGAAAAGAAAATCACACTTCATGGTTAAGTGCAGTCTTCTACTGGTATTCAAATTCTGACGACTGCCTTCTTTTCAACAGGCTACTCCGTCTGTGGAGTTTGACCCAGAGACTCTGGACAATCTGACCAAGAGAATCCAGGATGCCGGCACTGAAGTCGTCAATGCCAAGGCTGGAGCTGTAAGTATTACCTGACATGCGCTATGTGCATGTACTATGTAGCATAGCTTGCGTAGTCCAGTGGTTAGCAGTTCTGCCTCTGGAACTAGAAGCCGTGAATTTGATTCCGGTTGTGTCATGCACGCTACTGGAAAGGGCTGCAGTCCTTAGGACAGGACGATAAGCTGTGGTCCACTGTTCATTGTGCTTGTTGAAAAGAGCTGGGGGAATTTCCCTGGTACAATGATCCTGTAAATACTGTACATAGTGTCTGTAAGCTAAAACTGGATCGAGATCACTTTCCTTTTCCTATGTATATCTGACAGGTCGTATGATTGACTTTCTGAATGTTTTTGTGGGGCAACATGATACAAACATGCAAACTGGAAATGTCTTGTGTTTGTATTTTACAAATTGCAAGTGTATATAGACCTTTTCATCAGGCACATCTTTTCTTACACAGGGGTCAGCTACACTGTCCATGGCATATGCTGGGGCCAGGTTTACCAACTCAGTAAGTTTATCTTATTGCAGTCTCATGTGGAGGATGTCCTTTAGGATGTCATCGTCAAATCATTAAGCATTAAATAGTGTATGATTACCATTTTTTGTAGGACATGGACTGTTTGTAGGCCATGATATGTATGCTATGATGTATGAAATAGTTTACTTAATTTAATCCAGTTGACTTTGCAGTTACAGTTTGTTTCTGTACTAGTAGATTTCAGATGATAACTCTTTCTCCTCCCCATCTTTTATCTCTAGCTCCTGTCTGCATTGAATGGGAAGGAAGGAGTCATTGAATGTGGTTTCATCAAGTCCTCTGAGACTGAGTGTTCCTACTTCTCCACTCCTCTTCTCCTTGGGGTAAGAAACTTCTTTTGTTTGAATGAAGAAATAAAACAAATAGAGAAATAGTTGGTAAAACTTGCTATTGTGTGTTTGTGCTGCATGATTTATGGTTCTTGAATTCTCATTATACTATACTATGTATAGTCACTGTTAGAACAAATGCCATGTGTACACTTCTACAATGTAAGAGTGATTATTCAAACGTCTATTTTTGATTCAGACAAGATTTAATTCTGATTAAGGATAACAATTTTGTTTTCATGTTTTAAATCATACATGTTTTCTTCTTGGCATGTATGCTTTTAGCCTGGGTGCCATCAGGTTTTGGGAGAGTATGGGAGCTGCCGAAAACTAACTAGGACCTAGGGTATGCTTCAGTGTTCCCTAAAAAGTTGTGCTGAAATACTGAGAGGTCACTAATGACTGATGTATTCCCGCAGAAAAATGGCATTGAGAGGAACCTGGGTCTGGGGAAGCTGAGTGACTTTGAGACGAAGTTGGTGGAAGACGCCATGGACGAGCTCAAGGGTTCCATCGCTAAGGGAGAGAAGTTCGTCTCACAATAAAAGCTGTCGGTGAATAGTTGCCATGATTCCAACGACTTGGCTGTGCTTTGAAACTTTCATACAACATCAACTCCTGTAGCAAACACCGTACAATCCAATTGAAGCTAGATATTGTTTCTGACATACTTTTAGGGCTGTTTCACTTCAACAGAAGTGGGTTTTTACACAGTACATACGACAATGATAAGCAGTATTCTCTTGTCGAGATGGTCTTTTAGATCATAGCCAAGGATAGTGGAATACCTCAATACAACTGCTTTCATACCACTTTTGTAGAATGAAATGGATTTACTATCTAAAATCTTAATATACAGTACTATATATATATATGGTGTGTTGAAACTATAGTTTATGCTGTCAAAATCATCAAGGAATAAACTGTTGACTAGTAGGATGGTGTACCTGTTGTAGATGCAGAGTTATTCATGATGGAGAGTGTAACAAATACATATCTTAAAAGCATGTGGTTTTATGTGGATTGCAGGACCGATTACACATTTCCTATGAAGCCGGTTTTACCTTTGGACCCAAATGCCTTTCAGTTATCCTATATTTGGGACAGGACAGGAATTTTATAAGTCGCTTTGATGTGTCTGCATGTTCAGAACAGCTCATATCATTGTGGCTACACTGTGATTAAGAGGACTCTTATTGATAATCTGTGTACTAAGACAGAACAACTTCAAAGAAAAAGACCCTGATTGTTTCACAACTTATGCGTGATGTTTTAATGCCTCCACACATTCTTCCCTCTTAACACATTGCTTGACAATTTTGGAGAGTGACAATGATACTTCATTACTAGGCCTTGCTGTATTTTTTGGAGATCTTCAATTTGAGCCTGAACAATATGAGATCTAGACACTGAGAGGATGTAATTCTGTAAAATTACAAAGTGTTTAGGATAAAAGAACAACATGCTAGCCATTTAAGGATAACAGAAATGACTAGGAATGGGTATGACAGGCAACAACACATCTTAATGATAACCAATGATTTAGTATGCCAAGATGGCTTACAGCTTTACATAGACTAGTCAACTACAAACTTGCATACTAATATAAGAATGCAAATATTAGGCAGACATGCAACCACTATCATTGGTTGAACCACATTGCCATGCTATCATTGGTTGAACTGCTAATTGAAATGATGGACAATCAGGATCAGTCCATGATCACAACACTGATCTTTGGATCAAAATTAAAGCTGCATATTATTATCTATGTTAAACAAACACTTCAATCCATAAGCGAATTTATAAATTCGAAAAGTTTTGGAGAAGACTTTTGATATTCTGATTTCATAGAACAATTTTGAATATTCTGATTTCATAGAACAATTTTGAACATTTGCAGCTAACAACTTGAACCAGAGACTTTTTTACAACACGTTCATTTGGCACCAAAATTTGATGATAATCACAGTCAGAAACAACCCCGATGACTGTTACCACAATAATTATTTTCTATCTTGTATTCAAGCAAAGAAGAGGCCTCCTTGATTCCACAATTCTCACGAAAACCGTCAATGATTACAATCATCTACAGCACACAATCCATGCTTATCAACATTATCATAGCACCATTTAGAAGAGTTACAAAAGAATCTATCATTTGCCGTCTGCAACCGTTTCCAGCCAAGTGCCTTGCGTCTCTGCCCTCACTATCAGTTGTCTCAGTAGCGTATCCTGTTGTGGTCACCTACAGATACAACATTGAAAACCTTTGAGCCAGTGTGCACAGTACACCTTATCTGAAGCAACACGCCAGCCATATATAGAATTAACATCTACTAAACGTAATTCCACCAGGGTACATAATCCCGCCACCCTGAAAAGAGACGTCCAAACAGATCTCCAACCCAACGCCCCCAGTATAATGCACTCCTGTATATCTAAACTGCGCATGCATACCAGGGGAGTGCTGAACTAGAGATCTCTCAAACCCACTATTTCTCAAAGTGGTGGATTTATGTAACCCAATGGATTAATGTTAATGTAACTGCACTTCACCAAACCTCTTCTAGCTTCCTTAATAGGCTCTACAAGTGTTTTTTGTGATGGCATGTCAGTTCAATCACACCTGGTTTCTATTGCACTTGGTTCATTGTTTCCAGCCTCCATAGACAGGAAAAACCAAGTGTGATAGAACTGACATGCCATCAGCAAAAACGCCTGACTTGTAGAGCCCACTAAGGAGCCTAGATGTTTTCATATTGTGTTGAGTACCTGTTTGCTGCTTCAACTGCCTGGTACGTTTTCAAACAAATCGTTTATGCACAATACAATACTTGGATTTGGAAGCTACAGTACAAACAAAACCAATGGTTCAAAGATTTGCTGTACTCTAAATACTTATAATAAAGGTTTAGTAGTAAGGGTCCTTAAAAAGAGGGAAGTTCGCTTCACATTGGCAGACAAAATGCTGCTATAACTTCTCTTAAACATATAGATAGGATGGTGAAAGTTTATCAAGAGAAAACAGGGGTCCGTGCTAGTTTCTACTTGCATTCTTTTATTTCATGTAATTTTGAAGTTTCACAATTTTGGCACACAAAAAATATGCTACAAGCTGTACTTCGTAATGTGTGTACATGTAGCCACTTCCTGAGCTTTAGGTTATTTTCAGAGTAATATCATAAAATTATTATTTTTCAATCTTCAGCAGAAACTTTGTCCAAGATCATAGCAGAAACTGAAGCTGTCAATGTTTGGTCCTTGCATAGTAAAAAAATATAACAATACAAAACTTTCTTCACGGATAAACAGATTTGTTATGCCAGGTCTATTCTTAATGCTCTCTCAATTCTTTTGTAATGAGTTTACCTCAGAACATTGTGTCACAATTAAAGATCATTCTTGATTTAGTTTTAGTTCTAGTAAAACTTCCAAGTATTACAGCATCTATATCTGGTTCAGAGGTCCAGATATACCCTAGCCTGTGTACTACCCTGTTTATGCTTTGTTCCCATATGCGCCTACACATTGTGTAAGCAAGTCATTTGGAGTGAGTGAAAACTACTAGGATGGTACCCAGACTAGATCTGCTCCTCATTGCAACAGTGGTCTTCAGAAGAATGTATAATGTCAGTACAAGTCAAAGGAAATTCATTACAAACATCTGTCAGAATAATACATGGTGTAAGTAGTGTTACATCTTACATCTTGTGGCAGAGCCATTCTTCATAGATTATCTCCTTTCTTCAGGGATGGACCATCTAGGATTGTAAGGTGTTGTCATTTGAAAATAGAACAAAATTGTACAGTAAAGTTACCAGTTCTACGTGCAGGATCAGTTTATGGTTAATTGTGGGCACACGGCAAGGTGTGTAAAAATATGTTCCCATGAACAATAAAGAGATGTGTGATCCTTAGACATGCCTTGTGAAAGCTGTAAGAAGTTACCTGCAAGCGCCACACATAATGTGCTGAATTCCACACCAAGCATTTTATCATTTTCCTTAATCACACAAAATGCATCATAAAAGCAGATGACATCAAAACCTAAATCCTTGTAATATTCATCATCCATGGTGATTAGAATTCTAAACTTTGTAAAATTCTCATACCTCACATCACTTCATTTTCTAGAAAAAATTTGTAAAACTTAAATACAAATGTATAAATAATACATCATGTGATATTGACTTGACATTCATTGATGGTGAATTTCATTTGCCATTAAGGATCCAACTGGGAGTATTTCTTTACTGACTTTATTAATGGTTTGTCTGTAGGCTACATTGGGCACATTTTATCTACATGTCCATCAGATAGAGTGCTAGAAAGAGAAATGCTCAACTGACCAATAATTCCTCTGAAAAAATTATTCACTACATTTTGTACTTCATTAGTACATGCCTTGTACTTCATGAGACATGTCCCCATAGTGCCAAAAATAATTGGGATTGACAAGATAGTATTTTTTAGTAAGAATAAATATTTGTTATGTGTTTCTTGAATAGATGGCGCCAATTACTTGGCTGTTAATTGGTAACATTACTCTACTGAGAGGATTCCAAATTGTGAAACTAAAAAGAAATACAAAATTATAACAAAGATGGTTTGACCTGTTGTGTTTGACAAAATTTGCACCCAATTTCCCTTGGTCCATCCCTCCTGATACAATCATCCATAAGTACATGTTTATCTACCTCTACATATAATGTTACAATATAAACATATAGTATCTTCTTTACTTAAGAATTCTGTTAGTCACTGCCATGCACATGCATGCACATTACAATAGGGTTTATTTCATGAGTTATCTTTATAAAAATATATCAAAATATAAAAGCTTTTCCATGTTACATTAAGATGAAAATATATAAATTCTCCAAGACTTTATTAAAATACAGTTTTCACTTTCAGCAGGCATATTAGTGTTGAGGTAATGATGAAAGTAAGGGACGGTACGGAAGCATTTGGCGCTGAGCTGGTGCCGTTCTCGACCAAGTAGAAGTCCTCGATCACTGCACTGAACGTCAGGTTGCCGGGAACGATCACTGTCCTAGTCTCACTGCTGAAGCCAGCTTTGGATACCTGAGAATAGATGAAAAGGTTTACACAAATGATCTATCAGCAGCTGACAAGAAAACTTTCACAACATGGTGTCAGAAGTGGGATTTATATCTGTGCCCAAAGAATCATGTTCATAGTTGCATGTGCAGTGTGATGCACCGTGTCAAAGCAGAAGGCCACCGACACATCTGGACTTGTCTCAAGTATAGTCTAGAACTGTTTAAAAGTTTGTGGCCTTCACCTTTGACCTCATGTACAACAGTTTAAACTGTGAACCAGCTTATTCAGCCACACCTAAACCATAAAACCTACCGTCACACTGTACTGCCCAGGAATGAGAATCCTCCAGAACTCGCCAGCAGACGTAGTGTGGAAGATGTTATCTCTGTCTCCTATGGTCACAGTGGCCTCTGAGACTGGTGTGCCTGTTCCATTGATGAACACTTGGCCCTTTATACCTGCAAGAATCGACAAAAGAAATTGAGACTTAATGTTGGTGGACTAATAAGTAAGTGGACATGTTGCGTCGTGTGGCGCAAGTGCAGAGCGCGCGGCTGTCAAACAATGGGACCCGGGATCTAATCCCGATACCATACTCGATTTGAATATCTGTATTTGTATCTGTACTGTGTATCTGTACTATGTATCTGAATACGAATAAAGATTATACGAGTGGTTGCCATAGAAGTGGACATGTTGAAAAGCAGGTTAATGAAAAACACTACCACCCCAGACAACAACACTTGCTTGATCATGTTTCTGTTTCCTAGATATAATAAATAAGTATGGCAATGCTGATAGTAGTACAACAATAAGTAGTCTATCAATATACTGCATATACATTGGAAATCTCTCACAGTGAAACCAGAAGAACAAAGTCTTGACCTTACCTCTATGCACCTGCAGAAGTAGTTCTATGAGAGAGTTCTTATTCTGAGTCCACTGGTCCCCAAGCTGGTCCTGAGTTGGATATTTGCAGCAGGAAACTTCCAGGGTGACTGTCAGGCACTCCCCATGGATGTACACCCAGTCCTGCATCCCTCCTGCATTAACAACGCAAACAGCGATAGGAATATTCAATATTGTATGTCAGACATTTGTAATACATACACTGTAGTATACATTTACAAAACTTTATAATGCATTGTACTAGATACTACGTCTATAGATTACTTTTTTGCTTTTTCAATGTGAAGTTCTTTGTATTTTTGCTTTTTCAATGTGAAGTTCTATGTATTATTAAAATAATACATCAAAAATTAAAATGAAAAAGCAAAAATAAGACAACAAAGTTCTTTGTAAACAACCAAAGAGCTCAGACCAAACCGATACCTTCCTCAGGGCAAAACTGACTGGTTCTACTCGTCCCAAAACGGGCAGACAGTCACTGAAACTAGGTGCTGACTCTTTGGTTGTGCACAAAAATCTTTATTATCCAGTGATTTTACCAACCTAATGGAACTATTCATGGACAAAAAGCGAAAATCTAAACAACTTTTGCATAGATTAAATATCTTTAACAAAACAAATGAGAATGAGCACATCGCCGAAACGCCATGCACATACCGTATATAGCCTGCTATCCAAACCTTTTATAGCTGGTGAGTCTCCATCATTTTTGGTCAACATTGCATCAGAGTAACAGCTGTTGCATAAGATACATCTTTGGACACAACTATATAAACCTTAGTCCTATATGCAAAATGTTAACCTTGAATACGCAAACACTGCCTTAAATGCTTGCGTTCTGCATACCTGCTAGTCTCTACCAGACTAACCACGCCGGCTATAGGGAGAATATTTGCCAGGGGAGTTTTGCCATTAAGGGTTTCATTCACAGGCCTGGGATGGCAGATTTGACCCTCTCTCCGTAGCCGACTCCCTTAGCATACTATTCATTCTATTTGGCCAATTTCTACTATTTTCCCAGCGATCCGCGGGGCCCGGTAGAGGCTACACAGGGATCTCCCCAAAAATATATAGCAGGATGGGGGGAGGGTGCCGGGCACAGGATACCTGTCGCGAGGGGGGAGGTCTGGAGGGGGCGCACACTCTCAAAAGGAGAGTAGATGTTGCCTTTTGCCTTTTTCAGACATAATGGAAGTTATTTTCTGCAACTTCAGCTTTACACCTGAAATTTCTAGTTTTGAGCAGAATTACAGGCTTTGCTGGGTAAAAATTGGAAAAAATGCCTTAACTTTGAAAATCAACAGGATGGAGCTGGTATTAGAACAGGATGGAGGAGTGCCACTGTACCATTCTTTAGGGAGATCCCTGCTACATACGTGCTATGAGAGTACATAGGTGTGGCACGATACCTCTCAGTGGATACCAGTCTGCTCCATTGGAGATGCCATCTTCAAAGAAATCCCCGGAGCAGATGTCGCCCTGGTGCATGGTACCGTGGTTCTCAGAGTACGTCAGAGCAAGGTGTCGGTAAATGTCGTCATCAGGAGAACGGCTGTAGATAGACGGGCCATTCTGTCCTGTAGGTCAATAGGCACTGTCAGACATCTAAGCCAAACACAAATGAATTTCACTGAGGCTTGGGACTGACAAGTCAGAATGAAATGCCTTTGGCAAACTGAGGTCAAAGAATATGAAGCTTGGCCATGACTGTTTCTTCTAGGCCGCAGTACTAAAAATATAGGTTTAAGCCCCTGTCACACATAGCCGACTTTGGTCTCCTGACCGTTTTCAGACCATGGTTGTGAGCAAGGTCATCTGTGGTTGGGAGTTGGTCAGCTAGGTTACCAACTTCTCTTTAAAAATGGCCTGCTCCAGCCGACTATGAATTCCAAAAATCATAGCTGGGATAGTCATATTGTTCTTGGATGCAATCAGAGCAGCATAATAGAGCTATAATAGGACACTTTCCAGGCTACTTCCAATGGCAAAGCAGTGCCAACCTTGGTTGGGGAGTGGCCAGGAGCAAAGTTGTGGGAAGGTTCTGATTGTCCATGTGTGATACCAGTACACCTTACCTGGATTCATAATATAGAAGTCTTACATCCAACCTACACAACTGCTCTTTGTGGACCGACATGACAATGTTCAGATCAAGGGCAAAGAACAGTTTGTACAGTCACCTAATGGTGTGTTGTCCCACGGATAGTTTGCCACTACTGCCCCACCATGGAAGATGGCAGACAGGGAGAATGGTATACTCCTGGTCCAGTTCATGATGGCCTGTGTTTCAGGCTGGATGGGCTGTGTGTTCACCTCAAACTTGTCAGGGAAGTTCCTGTTAAGGTCATAGCTCCGAGCATTCTCCCTGAAAGAAAGTCACAAAAAATTCATGGTCAACCAAACTACAATGCCACAATCAGGATTCCCATCCATGCTGTGAATCTAGCAGTCCTATGCCTTGAGTCCTGATCCTGAGTCAAGATCTGAATCTAGATTTTTTACAAAAATCTAACTACCTCTTGCTCAAAGATCTTCACACAACACACAATTTTGGGTTGTTCTGTCCAGAAACAAACAACAAGACCACAGCATGTCCAGCACAAAACATACAAAAACTGGGAGTTCAGCTGCAGTGCCATGGTTAGCCGGCATATTTTGTATGTGGGTAGTTGTTTCTAGCCTGGGTGCCATCCTATTACTACCAGGGCTCCTACACACGAGCTACCCTGAAAACATTTTCAGGGTAACAAGTGTAGGACGCGCGTAGGATCCCCAGTAGTAATAGGATGGCACCCAGGCTATCAAAAAACTACCCACATACAAAATATCACCACAATCCATCCAGAGGTTCTTTAGAAACACATACATAAAAACACACAGGCAAACGGGGCCCAAAACTACTACTCGCGGCAGACACTTTCGTATTTGATTGCTGTATTGTTCTGACCGGGACTCCTTTTTGCGACGGAAAATTATTGATCCTGACAATTGATCCAACACGAACACAAAGATAGAGTGAACTGTTGTTTCGCCCCACAACGCGAAATAAAATTGACGCGAACATAAATATACTTACAGTATACATTTTGAAAGAATTAACAATGAAACCCCGACTTTCCTCACCGAGATAAAAAAAAATTTTCCCACCTGCCAATGGAGCTGTAGCAGTCTCCCTCCAAGCTGCCCTGCAGACCATCAGGGTTCATGGCAGGAAGGATGTGGACCCTGGTGGTGTTCAGGTAGCTGCTGATGGTGCCATTCTTCCCATAACCGCCTGTCAGGTGCTCTAACAGGTGAAGCAGCAATTCCTTACCAATCACCTGTCAAAATGTAAAACAAGATGCTTCATTATACCAAGTCAATGTCAAGTCCTTGATTACACAAAGTAGAATTCTTGCACAGTTTCTGATGAAAGATATCTATACCAGTGTTTTTCACATTTAAGCTTTCACATTCACCCTACTGCATAACCTCATTACCAATACAAACTTGGTGACAATGGCTACCTTAGCAGTGTAAAGGTTAACTAAAAGATGAGCTTCAAGTTTGTGCTCCTGAAATATACCATTATTTTTTTCTGATAACTTTATGTTCCCTTTCCCTCAGTGCTATGGGAGCTTATACTAGTAGATATAGTATAAGCTAATGATACCAGTAGATAGATATATGCCGTGCTATAATCCTGTCTTCAAAGATAAATTTCAACATTTATCCATAATTCAACTGTAACTGTATACCTCATTGCCATGTATGTTCCCTACATACTGGACCTCTGGCTCCCCGACTTCATGGACTGTGGGGTTGTCTGAGATGGCGATTACCCATAATTCCCTTCCTGCAATGACAGATACACAGATACACATGCATTTAACTTACTCTGAGGGAAAAAGTCATGACTTTGAATCTGGTGCATGGAAGAATTGACTCTTAACCGTGTAGCATTCTGAATTTATACTGAGGGCTTGAAACAGCAATCACTGATAAGATTATAACTAATAGCATATTCATTCATATCTTGTCGCACCAGCTTTGAATCCAATGAAAGATGAATAAAATAAATAAATGATGGACTGTTTTGCTTGCCTCCTGAACAATACATGTACAGTAGGCTCTGCATATCTGTATAGCCCATTTGTCAGCGCAAATTTTACAACTCCCCGAACTATACGATTGTCCGAAATAGCAATATTGACGTCCCGAAGGAGGGGAGGGGGGGCGAATAGGATTTTGAGCAAGACACACAGACAACACACTCGCGACATCGAACCTTTTTTGGTACCAACATTACTTTTTATACTGGGAGTCAAGTTCATTTGAAGTCATTAGAACAGAGACATTAAAAACACAATGACTGCCAGAACAATTAACCAGAAAGAAAAGCATAGATCAGGGAGGATTATAATGAATAACAATAAGACAGCACACAATAAGCAAAACTGAAAAGGTCTTCATTTTACATGGATTGTTCAAACAAGTTATTCCCTGGTTGGCCTTTTGTCTCAAAACAGATTCAAAGCCGAGAAAAAGAGATGAAAGTGACAATAGAACAAGGTTCACACTTGTTTGATAAAGTTGAATACTCTGGGTGAAAGATGTCTCACTTGCAAATCCTTCCGTTGGCACTTGCCAATCCTGTATAGTACCTGCTGATATATCCATTATTTATCAAGTATCACAGGACTGGAAAATGACAGCACAATCTATAGCCTTGGTGACTGTAAGTAGCCTCCTTGGTGCCAGCCATTTCAGTTTTACTCTGCTCTCTTGGCTCCTTCCATAGCCAAACTATGGAAGCAACAGATATGTGGAGTAAATCTAAAAAGGCTGGCACCCAGGCTAGTCTATGCAGGTAAATGTACTATCCTTCTGGAGTAGGTAATATCTGCCCTAAGAATGTTTACAAATTTAGCCAAAGAGGTTAAACCTCTTTGGGTTAACTTATTACAAGAAATACTTGCCTTGCAGGCAAAAATTCCAAACAATCTGAGCAATTTGCGTGAAACCAAGGAGGTTAAAAAAACAATGACGGTTGGTTATAATTCACAAGCCCTTTCAAAGGTGTCTGCTTTTGTGAGGATGTACAGCTGTCCTTTTTTATTCGAGTGATATCAATACTGCCGGCAGTTAATTTGGACACAATAAATTATGCATCACACACTTTGTCATGTGGAACCTGTAATTAGAGTGCCAGTGTTGTGGACCTAGTCAGGCTTTGGAAAGTATAATAGAGGAAAGAACTTTCTAATCAAATGAGAGTCATCTTGTAATCAGTAGTTTAAACCAGCTAGGAGGTACATATACGTTCTATGTCCCAGTTCCAACGATCAATGGTCATCAGTCAAAATCAAATCTACAGCATGGGAATCGCATGGGTTTGACCAAGGAGGTTGGTTCGACTTTTCCAATGCAATACTAGGATATATCCATGGTGCAGAGTTAAAACTTTGCTCCATGATCAAACACAAAAAATTAGTGCAGCAAATTTTTCAAATTGTCTACTGTCCGCTGTCTCTGTTGAGTTCTGATTCATGTACCCTGATGTACATGACCTCCTTGAGTCCTCTCACAAAGTAGTTCAGTGTCTACTGGTCTTAGACTCTAGGCAACAGTATACATGTACGTAAGTACCAACACAGATTAACTTTCATACCAAGGAAATTATTTACAATACAGCCTCCATTGCAGACTCCTTCATCAAGCTGTTTTCTTTTTCAATTTACCGTTTTCTTATTACATCTTTTTCTTATTGCTGCCCCTTCTCGGCCAGCAATAAGAAAGAAATGTAATAAAAACGCAAACTTTTAAAAAGAAAATAGCCGGAAGGAGTCTGCAATGGAGGCTAACATATGTATATCACTAGGATGATTCCTTTTTCTGTTTTACCTTGAACAGATTGACCGATGCTGTACAAGTGTGTGATGTCGCTGTAATTCTGATGAAACTCCCGAAGAACCTGGGTCACCTGGGAGTAGTCATGGTACTCAAACGGGACAACATTCTGCCCCAAAATGTGTGGTAGACATGGCAACCAAAGCACCAAAGGAAGTAGCAGCAGGCTGACAGTCGTCCTTGATTTGGGCATCATTGTTTTCAGCTGGACCCCCTGAGATCTCTTACTGCCAGATTAGAATTCTTCCCTGTGAACACAAAGAGTTCAACAAAAGAATGTTAGAACAATGCAAGAAAGCTTCAAACCAAGGAGGTTATTCCTACATTTGTCCTTGCCTCCATTGCAGACTCCCTCCGGCTTTTTCAAGCTTCCATTTTCTTCATTACATATTTATTTCTTATAGAAATATGAAAACGGTAACAGAAACTGAAGAAAACAGCTGGAGGGAGTCTGCAATGTAGGCTGTGAGTGTGACATTTGTCCCAAACGGAATCGTCAAGGCTATAAATATGTACAATGATATCTCTTGTAGCAGAAAAGAACATGCAAACCTACTTGCATCTCTGAAACTGAGATTTGACACCATCTTTTTTTTCTCCCTGTACTGTAGGATAAAGCCTTGCACTGATTCCCAGTCATCAACTACAAGTGTAAATTACTGAGATATACAAAAGGGCTCTGTATCATTACTGTCTTCAACATCTGGCAAAGGACACTATATATGATGTCCTTTTAAACTTCTAATCTCCTTGATCTGGCTATTAAAAGCCAGTGTGTTCCACTGCACTGACCTTTGCCATCAACAAAAATATTATTTTCTATTTTCATTTGACAAAGGCCTGATTTTCATCTGCTATTAAACATTATTTTCAAAGAGAATGTAACGTTATACAACAGTACCAGTACGTACACCAGCAGCAACCATCCTAGCAGCCGCTCATGTGGTAGTTTGCTCAATTGCTGGTGATGCCAAGTTTTCCTCCACCCAAACCTTGGCCTTGGACCCCCTACCACATCTACTTCCGGGTCCCTGTGCACGGCTCACCCCAGTTCTGATGTGTCCGTGGTGCATGCCGGGTGTTTAGACCCATCGTGTCCTGAGGTGCGGGTGATATCACGTGGTGCGGCCGGGCTATCACAGCTGAAGCGCCGCCCGTGTCGAGCGCGTGGTGCGTCCGTGTGGAGCCGGTAGCCCGCACGGTAACAGGGCCCGAACGGAGCCCTAAAACATTCATTCCTCCCCTTGAGAACTTATGGAGAGAGTGTTGTGTACCATGGAGCAGTGCTGAGTTGACGTGTGGTGGTGAGAGGCCACGCTGGGTGCCGAGAGAGTGGGCTCATGGCGGTTTGTCGTGGGCAGATGGCGGCGTTCCACGGGATGGGGCCCGGGGCCTCGGCGCCGCCTCAGCCGGCGTTTTTCCCTACGGCCGCGGCGGCTTCCGCTGCGCAGGGACATGGCCAGCCTCGAGGCCAGGCCGACGTCGAACCCGACCGGCCGATCGGATATGGAGCCTTTGGTGTGGTTTGGTAAGTTTTGTCCCGACTTCTCAGCTCGGCTTGAGCTCGGTCTGCACCACCCCAAATTGTTACATGTCAGCTGAAGAATTCATGTTACAAATTTCGGCTAGCTCTTCGCAAGCTTCACGTACACCTCGCCATCAGATAATATCACGCAGATGTGTTTTTCTGCACTGTATGTTTATGATTTGTGTGCATGCTAGATCAGAATCCGGGTCCACGTCTCTGCTAGTTTTTTCTTTGTTTGTATCGTCAATATGCAACTGGAAGTATGTAGCTTTCTACGCTGGCCATTTAAATTCAAAACTTCGATGGTGGTGTGGCGAAGTTAACAGCAATGCGCATGTATGCAATTTTCTAGGCATGGAGTCCTTTGCAAGCCTTTTCTGGCTCTTCTAGCTCCAAAAACCATGCCCAGACAGGGAAACGCTACATTTGCAGGGGAACAGAGCTTGGCGGTGTGCATTTCCTTTTGTTCAGCAACGCCTATTGTTCCCCCTGGACCGTTCACTGGCCATGCGCTTTGTTGATGGTGTGAAAATATATTGCCCCAACAAAAAACGAACCAACCCGCGAAACTATCCAAGTTTTTATTTTTCCAATCATTCAAATCTTGTTGCTCGAAGCAGATGAATTATCACATTTCTAAAAGTTTGATATTTGGATAAGTATTTCTGTATGTTTGGCTGACCCTTCTGGCTGGATCGTTTGGATTGGTCTAGATTGGTCCTGAGCCTTTGCCCCCTTGTTGTCCAGGGGCAGCCCTAATGCCTAGCTTGGGCAGCCGGCATATTTCAGCACTTGGAGAGGGATCTGCAGCCATTTGCATTCATTTTCCTGCATGAGCAGCCTCCGTGTCCTGTTAGGCCCAGCTGCCATGAAGTAAACCAGGGGACATTGGGGGAAATCAGATGGGAACTGCACACAACAGCCATCAATTGTCCAATTTTCAATGGGTATTAGATTATGCAGCGACACAGCTGGGGGGACTACTTATCACAATTTTCACAGGCCTGAGAAAAATGTTTGCACCACATCGTCTACTTTGCAAATTAAAATCAGCCACATATGTACTTGGTTTATGTCAAATCTATTACATCATCATGATCATGAAACATCCTGACTCGACCCAGCCATAAAAGGATAGTGCATGCATGAAAGGTGGAAAAGGAAAAGGAAGTGTGCAACTCACGAGCAAGGCTATGTGGGAAGTAGGGAGTTTGAACACTCATTGTTTGATTTGCCTGGTCAAGGTACCTGGGGATTGAGACATCACCCTTTCCTGTTGCTGTTGAGAACATTGTTTGATCTCTGGAGTCTTTGTTTACAAATGTAGAAAAAAACAGTTGTGGCATAAAAATAATTTGAACATGAAAGAGGAAATTATGAAGGTTGCCTCTCACCATAACTTTCATAAAGCACATTAGGAGTTTAGTGCAAATTTAAACACATTAGAATGAAGCTTGGTCAGTGTGGATTTTGGAGCCATGGCCTCCTTCCGGGCAAGTCTTTTCCTTTGTGTACCTAGGGAAATCTTGTCATAAAGGCCTGGTGTTGTAAAGACCCAACACTTGAGGGAAACCAGGCTTCTTCACATTGATCCACATTTGGGAGAAACATGCCCATTGCCAGTGCATTTTTATGAGCAGATTTGTTTCATGGCCAGACTGTCCTTCAGACTTATATACTTCAAACAGTTTCAAAGGACAGGGTTTTGTTTGCTGGACACACTTACTCAGGGTCACTGGTACACTGGCAGGGATGGTAGTCTGGTTCATTGCCTATCTTCAAATGTCTAGCAAAAAGGTATAGATACCCTGTATATAAAGCCCATGTTTTTGTCTATGTGAATTCAACAGTACTTAGAAAAATATATGTTTATAACTTGCAGCCCCCCTCCCTCATGGTCATATACAAGCTTGATTTACCTCCTGACATGTTGGATTGGCTAGCAGGACCATTTTACAGTTTGTGGTGCCTGTCTGTATGCCACACTTTAATACAAGTAACAAGACACATTTCCAACTCCTGTTAGGCTTGGGATTAAAGATCATCAAACTGTTGGATAGAATAAAGGTATCAGGCATTTCTGCTTTCAGTGTCTTGCACAGGAGAAACAATGTTTTGCTAGCGGCGGGATAATTATAGGCACAAACTGTGACAAAGGGTAGTCCTGACCCTGGTGCCACACGGTTTGGCGAGCTATGGCAGCCCACAGGTCTGGTAGCTCACAACTATTCCACGCATGCAAGGTCATGTCCACTCCAAGTATGTCCAGCTAGGCGTGGTTTTTATGTCTTGTTTTAAAGGCTTCTTGTAAGTTTTGTTATGAGATGATTCAATATATGGTAGCCTTCTACTAAAATCCTCAATCTGTGACATTCACAACTTGCACATTCTTGTTTGCAAGATAGATGAAATCAAAAAGGTTGTGTATGGTTAGCCCCAAATCCCAACACTCTCTGAGTCTCTTGTTTCTCTGTTTACCATCTGTCAAAGGGCTCTTTTCTCCCTGCTGGGTAAAAATGAACCCGTTGTAACCAGCATGTTTTCAAGTACAGGCATAATATTAATAAAGGTGGGGAGATTACATTTGCTTCTGGTCCCTTGATTGATTCACATTTTCCCTCCTACCCATTTACATTAGCAATATTGGCCTTGGGTGCTGATTAGTCTAATGACTCTTAGCTCGGTTGTTTCCATGATGGGCAGAGATTTCTTAGCAATTTTTTATCCACTAAAATAAACCAATCCCCTTGGTCTGTGTTCTTGTTGGTCAAAGCAGTTTGTCATTGATCCATCTATGCTTTCATATTATGAATGTGACAGAAGGAGGGAGGGGGTTGGCTATGGAAAGGTTGGTATCTTTTTCATCTTGACATGTAACAGGTCTGGTACATTCTTCAATTTCTCATCTCTGGTCCATCATGGATGAGATACCATCAGTTTGGCACGCTGGTACTGTAGATTGATTTATTTTCGCAGTGGTTTCATTTCATGGTAGGAGGGAAAATGTTTGTTTTTATGCAGTGTTTTAAATTTGTTGTTGAAACAATTCTGTAAGATAGTAGTAATTCATTAGAAACGCATATTCGCTGTGTTGTGAAATCACAGCAAAAACTGCAAAAATAAAACCACAGCAAAAGTTTCTAGATTTGCAGCATTATATTATGGGAGCACACCAGTGGAAAATGCAGAAATGGTAGCGGGAGTTCATTTTCCCTTCAGGATGGTTTGATTGGAGTTATGTGTTTCTGCTTGCTTGATTTAAATTAAAGATTAAGAGGATGGGAAAACAGTCCTCTTTCTGCTCATCACAAGCAGGTTTTTGTATTACTCAGTAGCTTGGTAAGTAAGGGTTTACTATGCATTTTCGTTAGCTCAAGCAGACTAGTTTAACAATGTAGGACCTCAGGCTAATTCTTTGAAACTCTTGAAATGATTCTAAGCATCACTGTTGCAGTTCTCACTGTTTTCTGAGAGCTTTACTTTGATAGAATCATTAATGAACTAAAGCTGTTTAGATTACATAACATAGATATAAATACCTGAAAAAAGTAAATAACGGTGGTTGACCTTGGCCTTATTTAGGTACTTCTTCCTTGGTAGAAGGGGCCTTGAAGCACCAGCCTGGATATAGGATAATCACTCTGTGTTGATGTGAAGGGAAGGACAGGGTATATAATGTAATGTACAGTAGGAACATGTGGAAATTTAGTCCTTGGACAAGTGTGGATTTGGTCAACTTTGCATATAACTTAGATTACGAGATACTCCTGGTTTTAGTCCAGGGTCAATGACTCAATCAGGGCTCAGTGTCCAGGACCTGTCCCGGGACGGAAATTTGCTTTTTGGGATGAACAACCATTTTCACCCCGTCCATCCCTAAAATCTGACATGCACCAAAATAAGATTCAGGGACAGGATGAAAACTTAATCATTCCAAGAAAATGGATGTTGGAATCTGAAGAAAAAAATATTAAAGTTCTATTGCTTTGTCTAGCTAGTTTAGCTCAGATGTCCTATCGTCTGTCCAAGCTGTGTCCCCATCAGCTAAGATGACTCAGTTCCAGGAGATGACTAATAGATTTTAGGAAGATTTCCAACATGGTACTTCTGCTCCCATGATCGGATGAAAGGAATGTACCATTATTGAGTAGAAGTGGGGGTTGGGCTAAGTTAAGATTTATGTGGAGTGTCGTGGACGACTATATTTAACTTTATGAAAACAATAATCAAGGTGTACGGTAGATAACTTGTACAGTTCTGGTGCAAGAAAAAAGGTGATGGTTTCCCCTGTATGATAAATGAACACTTTTGTCTCTGATGTGATATAGCAACACAGTGTTTGTGATAACATTTGTGTGGCCACATTCTTAAGTTCTTTGTCACAGCTTCCATCGTCACTTGACAGCCCGCCAAAGACATGTGACCATACTATGTACAGGGTTAGCCTTGACTTTTTTTAGCCTAATCCTGGCTGCAAATGTCATTAACAATGGAAAGAGGCAAGATATATAAGCAGAGCAGACACAAAAGATAACCCTGACCATGTCTGGGACAAGGTGTTGCATCTAGTTCAGCTTTCTGTTTTTTCCCCAGATATTTGGAATGGTAAATTGTCTTTGTGAAAGTGCCATAGGTGAAAAGAAAATAATAGAGCAGGGAGCAACAATCACACTTATTTTGAGCCATTATAAGAAAAAAGTATTGCAGACAAAAAGAGTCGAATGATTATATCATGCCAACAGACACCACCCTCAAATGGTATGTCCCCCAATGATAGTCAATAATAATAATGCATCAATTTTCGCTCAGAAGATTTTCCTCCAGGGCCGCATTGTTTATTAGGCAATCTTCCCCAGCACAGAATCTACCATCTCAGACAAAATTTTCCTCAGAAAAGTATCTGAGGTCTACATTGGTGGTCTTACCTCAGACTTTTGCACATGGCGTCCCTAGTCAGAACAAATACACTAAGGTGATTATAAGAGGGATCAACCTTTCTACACAGGAAGGACAGGCTGTGCAGGCTGGATTAAATAACAGTTCAAGTACACAGTCCGCTCTACATCCTCGTTTGGTAGATATCAGCATTCCTTCAAGCATTGTCTAAAATGTTGAAAAAAGAAGAGGTTCGAAGATGAAATTTAAACAATAGAATGTACAATGTTATGTTTCAATGTCAATTTTCCCTTAGGTCTATTCCTCGTCAATTTCTTTTCTCGTTAATTTTTCTTGGTTCACATCCATTGAATGATTCAAGAAAAGTACTGAGAGAATGTCTCTGCTTTAAACGTAGCTTGTAAATACATTTCATATTGTTGAAGTAAGAAACAAAGAATTTGTATGGATAGGCAGAAGAAAAGGAATTAGCCTAGAATATCCCTTGGCAGAAACTTTATACTGTTGGAAAGAGCAAGAGGGAGTAAAATAAACAGATTATCAGGATAAAGGGTTACTGGATAGAGGATACATGCAGCAGGACAATAAGTTGCTTTATTTGATTCTTGTTCGCATGTAAACACCTTCTTGAGTAGGGACTAGCATAATTGCCCGTAGATCTCGATTTTAAAGTCAGGAAAAACAGTAGGTGGACGAAAGGAAAACTTAAAGAGTCGGCACTTATAATCTCAAGGTATCTCAACCCCACCAGGTTGGCACTGGGCTCAGTTCAAGGTCTCTTCACCTGACACCTGAATGATGTCAGTTATAACCCTGACAGGCTACAGGGACAACATCTATCTGCTGATGTGATTTGGAATTTTTCCTCTCTCACTGGTCAATGAAAGATCAGCACAGTGACTGTTATATACATTTCGAAAAAGGAAAATTGCTATATTATGTGGATATCTTAATCTCAACCTGGAATTTAAATGTATTCTGATTTTGATTAGTGAGTACAAAAGCTCTTTTCCCTCTCAAGAAAACAACCTTGTTAGTTGCTTATCCCCTTAGCTTCAGGCTCTCTTAGTGGTTTATCAGCTTTCAATGAAAAGCGTTATGTATTCCTGGCAGTTTATGGTACAATTTAAGCACAAGATATGTCTCATGAACATGAGATGAGGAAATTGTATTCCATCTTTATTATTTTTACATCTAGCCAGGGTATTCAACCATCAGAGATGTCTTTCTAAGTTGTGTTTGCTTACTGTTGGTTTTTCACACAGAGGTTGTACATCAATACCCTTCCTTTTATAATCAGTCAGAAACGTATTGTTTTCACCTTCGGGTTGACCACAAGTTTTGAATACTATCACACAACAGGAAATCATGCACGATGTTACACATATTTGCTTCTGCCTACTCCCATAGTAAGATGAAACCGGAGACGTGTGATTTTCGTCTCACAATGGTAAGGGAAAACCACTTGAGTCCATGGTTACATAGCTGGCATAGTTGACAGAGTTCAAACAACGAGTTGTAAATTTAAACTTTTGTTCTACCAGATTTGCTGAAATGCTGGTAGGACAAGAGCTTTTCATGTTGCTGTAGCTGAAACATATGTTATTGTTGCCAGGTATTTTATGCTAGGTATGAGTAACTGAAAGGCAATTTGGTACGTTTCTTTGTGTAACCACTTAAACCAATGATATTATTTACCTGGTGTGGGGCTAAGTCATTATTAATGTTTTCATTTTAGTAAAAACATTCAGACCTAGTATACTGTAGATGTTTACTTTTTATTGTGAGATAGAAAAAGCCTATGAAAAGTGTAAGGCCAATATTAACATACAGTCAAACCTGCCCAAGGCGACCACCCGGCGGACCGAGCAAAAACGGTCGCGATGGACAGGTGGTCGCCATGAAGAGGATTCTACTCACATGTTTCCAGGTCGAGGTTTTCAAATACAGTACGTAAATGGATGGAAAATTATGTGAATTTAGACAGCATGACCCCCACCAGGTTCAATTCTAATTGACAGGAAGATCCTAAAAAAATTGCATTTTCCGTTATCGATGTAATAATTGTATACCGCTACATAGTGTACAAATTTTCGTCATAATTTTTACTACAAAACCATGGTTGCCTCGATGATCTCGCAGCGCCCTCCCACATTCACATGTTACATTAAATAGTACACACACACACGCACATCATCGAAGTTTTAAGGACTAAGACAGATCCCTAGAAAACGCCTGCTGGTCCCAGCCTTTTTTGGGGCGCCGACCACTGGATGAAAAGGTCAAAAAGTTTTCGATCTGACAACTAAAGATGAAAACGGAACGGTGTAATTTCGTCGCGCCGCGCCGCCATTAGCTCTGTGCGACCGCATCGAAAGGTAAGTCAGTGCAGCAGAACGCACAGCGTCCAATAAAAGTTTGTGAGATTCATGGGAATAAAAAGAAAATAAGAATTTTAATTTTCACCAATAACTAGAGTATTCGTAAATGTTCATACACAAAAGCATCGTGTTTTAGAAAAGTCAGCGCTACGCCAAATCTGGGCCGCCCCAAATCCAAGATGGCGTCGGGACCAAGGAACAGCATTTCTCGCCCGATGTTTTGCCCACCGCGAAGTCATTTTTCGGCGGAATTTAGCAAGACATAGACACATTTTTGTTGAAAATACAAGAAATAGATAGTAATTTCTGTGAAATCTGCCTTTTGACGTCATGCACTACGTATTCGTTTTGAAAATTGAGTTTAAACGGAACTGAGTTTGCGTTAAACTAAAATTTATGATAGGCACAACAACATCACAAACATTTGTCTTTACAATGTTTATAGGGGGAACGTTTTATTAAAACACTTCATGGAGGAATCGATGCTATAACATTGCTATTCCATATATTTTTGTCCTTATTTTTGTCCTTTACAGTCTTGAAAACATTTCCTTGAAATCCGACAGCAAAATGATCTGATGTCACCACACGCTTAAAAATTAGGCGGCCGCCATGGGCAGGGATTGTGCTCTGTGCGGTCCCAATTCGTGGCGGTCGCAGTCGCGTTGGACGGGTGGTCGCCTTGGGCAGGCAGCTTAATGCTTGTGCCTATGGGGAAAATTCTCGGGACCGAGAAAAAGCGGTCGCCATGGCCAGGTGGTCGCGTTGAAAAGGTGGTCGCCTAGGCAGGTTTGACTGTATCAAAAAGGGGAAGTTCATCCAATCTCTAATGACTGAACTACTCAAGCAATACCAATGTTAATAGGAGAGGCTAACCAGATAGCCAGTCAATGGATACAGAACTGAAGCAACAAGATATGACGATGAATGTTGATATACTTGCAGTATTCTACATGCCCTGGCATGAGTTACTGTCCGTAACTTGTAGTGTAGATCTTCTTGTGGTCTCACCACGCCAGGTATTTCCTCTGTCATTGGGGATTCCCTCTGTAAAGCCTGTATTATAGTGTATAGTAGCAAGAATCTCTTAAAATTTAGGAACAAAGAGTTTTCAACCTCACCAGTCCCATGGGAGGTAAACAGACCTGACAGGGAAAGATGCTGTACTTAAAATTTGCCCCTGGGCTGGTCTCTGGTCTCTGAAGTCAAAGCACTAGAAAGGACACAAGTACCGAGGCCCTTCCTTGTAAGTTCTTTGGATATTGGAGTTTCCAAGAGAAGACAACATCAGGAGCAATCATTCAGTGGGTTAGATGGTTTTATGATGTGTGCTGGTTCAGTCATACCAGATATGCACTAATGCTTGAAGGCAACTTGCTGAAAGAAAATATAATTTTAGGTATCATTGATTTGCCTCTGAAATACACTGGTGTGGATCAAACTCTTGCATAAGTGATTTTTTTGTTAACAGGCAAAATAGAAATATTTCAGTTTTACTAAAAACCTGACAGGTCTCTGTTGAAAAAATGATTTCCTTGGAAACAACATCTCCAGTGAACAGAGGCAATAAAAGTCATGTAACTGTGGCTGTGCTGTTTTCAAGCAGGCCTGGTTTTGTATTGATGTACATACTACTGATGGCCGTGCATGCATAATGGCCTAATGGCTGAATTGCCACCAGGAGAGTCCAGACGTGGGGTCAGAGGGCACTGCCCCTGTGCCCTTGTCGACCCCAGTTCTTACTGTCTGTGAAAGGCTGGCATCTGTGCCCAGCATCAGGACCCAGCATCTATCCTAGTATGTTCATAAACACTACTGTCACCATCTAGAGACAGATATGTACTGGAGCTTAGCTGTAGGGTCATGATCTGTATCTGTATCTATATAGCCGGTATAACCGCCATTAGGCGTAACACACCAGCTTCGCAGGCACGCGGCGCGCAGCAGCTGGTCATATTACACCGAACGGTCTGTTTATTAATATCATCTGTATCATTGGCCACACCCATGTGATTTCTTGGGTCTCTGATTTTTTTTAAACGATTGGAATATCAATATAAAAACAGGCTCTTAGGGGAAAGTGTGTACTTTGGTACACACAGTTTTAGGGAGTGAACAGAGTCAGGTGCCAGTTTTCCTCTCAACTCTCTGATATTCTCCAACTGACAATAACATTTTACACAAAAATGTCAGAGAACCGAGGAATCATATTGGTTTGGCCTTAGAGTCAGGCATTGTAATGCAATGTCACCAACCTTTGTACGTTGCCAACCGTCTTTTTGCGTTACCGGGTATACTTGATCGAGTAGTTGTGATGTTTGATGTCATTCCTGTACAAAATATTTGATTTGTGTCAATCTCTGCTGATATTGTCTGGACCAGCACCTGTTCTTCAAAAGGGTTTAATGTCTGGCCACTAGATTCCGAGTGTAGGGAATAAGGCCCAGATCCAGTGGCCAGGCATGAAACCCTTTTCGTTCCCTTAATTGGAGTCCAAGTACCCAACCACTTATATATCACAGCCCATATCAGAATACGTAGCACTTTTAGCAGAGGCCCTATGAATAATTTTGGTAACAAGATGTCTAAAGACAGCATCTTGTTACTACATAACAACAGATTGGATGTAAAGTATGCCAACTGTAACAAAACCAGGCTAGCTTTCAATAGAATGTCCTTGTCGCCTTCAAAATATGGTCCTTCTGCAAATGTGTGACCATGAAAATATTGACAGGGAAAAAAACAAGAATGAATCTCCTCATGCAGAAAATTGTTTGAGATTGGATACTTATTGTTGTCCCATTTTGAAGGACTTGTTGGTTGGAGAAGGCACAGTGCATGTGTTACTTATGACTCACAGTCACAGTGTATTTTTCCTGGGTCATATGTATGTTGAGAGGACAAATTCTTTGTCTCCAGGGCAAAGTAGCTTGTCTGGACAACACTGTCCAATGTAAATATACCCATACTAGTGTATAATAAATTGATATGCTAGAAAAGAACATCAAATGTAGTGCAGGTTTTTGCTAATTGAATTTCTTTCTGCAACGTGACATGATACTGACATTATCTTTTAATACTAGCTTTTAAATGACATTTTCTAACTGTGTAATGATGCCGAATATTCTATTCATAAATGAATATCATACTTTTCTATGCCTAGCGTCAAAACATTTTATTCATTTAGGCTTCATATTGAATACCCTGTGTGATATACAGTATCTTGTAGACTGGCAGAAAATCTTGGTCCGCATGTTTTAAGGCCTGTTTGCACTATTTTGAAACTGCCTATTTTGCAGAGGTTGTACCCAGAAAATTTCGTCTGTTTGTTGGGTCAGCTGTTCTGCCCTGGTGTCGTTGACAGCACTTCTGACGCACTTCGGGTCATGTGATCAGAGAGTTGTGACATCTGATCTGGTATTTGGAAAGACAAATAAAACGTTGTAAATACTCACTGCATGTTTTTGTTTTCCTTTATTGTTTATGTCCCATTCCTATAAAAGCAGATCTTATGTGTCTACACGTATGTAATGAGCATGGTCTTCTGTACCAAGGTCAAATGGCAGAGGGTAGAATAGGAGAATGTCACTGTTTACTTTTATCCAGAATACCAGCTGCATGGCTGTATCGAAAGTGACAACCATGTTCACAGCATTCACATCAGGGCCCCCATATTGTCAGCTCGTCTGTCAAAAAGGCTTTGGTGAATATTTCAAGTTTTTAAGAACTTGGTTGTTTCATGCATAGTCCCTATACTGGTCAATTTTCTTGGCGTGATGGTGGCCTCTTTATGCCACTTTGACGCTTGGAGGTGAACTGATCTGATATATTCATAATTGATAATAACAAATGCACCCAGAAATGTGTACTGATGTTTACCTTGAATTCAAAATAAACTGTTGAATTTTCTAGGTATCTGTAAGAGAGGTCTAAGATCTGTCATTGATCTTAGACCTCGGTCTGAATATTAAGAAGAGGATTTACACATTTAAAGTGGTCTCTATGGCATACAGGTGTAACAAGGTATTACAGCTGGATATAAGAGCTCAAGCTTTAATAGGCTTTAATAGGCAGCTTGAGAAAAGTTGGGCGTCAGTTGGGAGTCGTGTAAACGTCACATCTGTGAGAGACTTACAATGCCAGGCTTAGGCCTCATTGTTTGTGTCTAGCCGAAGTTCTATAACTGGGAAAACACCCTGCCTTTCTCCCCAAATCAGGCAATTCATATTGGGGTTTAATTGGGAAGAACTAGACAGCACATAAAGAACACAAGCCTCCAAGGCAGCCTAGTCTGATGGACTTCCCATTCAACCAATTTTATTTAGGATGATGACATAAAACTGGCAGTTCTGTGTACGGGAGAGCTTCAGGCATTAGCCTCAAGCATCAGACCTCTGCACTTAAAAGAACCCAACACACAATCAAGAGAAGAAGGGTCGACCCAGTGTACTTGGCAAAAAATGTGAGCCTTAGCAAAGCCACAATGTACCACCAGCTATGAAAAGCATCAAGCTTCACTCCAGTTGAGGATGACTGCTTTACCTTACAGCCTACCTTCTTTTATGTTTGGATTTAATTGGGAAGAGCTGGTTTGCACATAAAGAACATTAACCTACTTAAGGCATTCCCAAGTTCCCCAGTATCTAAAGATGTTAGTAATGTAATAGTCGTATAAGAATGTCTTTCACTCCTAATGATTATCTTTTCTTTCACCACTTCTACAGGTCTGTAACAGACCCTCGAGATGGAAAGCGAGTGGCCCTCAAGAAGATGCCCAATGTCTTCCAGAACCTAGTATCCTGTAAGCGTGTCTTCAGGGAACTTAGAATGCTCTGCTTCTTCAAGCACGACAATGTAAGTAGTCATTGTTTTCAACTGAAAACTTCAAGCCTATGTTGTATGAATGTTTGTTATACTGAGCAGCCCACTAAAATTACATGAACTTCAAGGTGTTCTTTAGGAGATACCGTAAGTAAAGAGAGACTCTGACATAAGCTTCATCTCAGTGTTAGTCGAACGCCTCTGCCATCTCTACCTTTGGAATACAAAATCAGAAAGTCCTGCAGAATTCATGATAGGCAACTTTTTGCCTTTGCCTGTCTTCTGTCCTCAATTCACCCTATACATTTTGAAAAATTGTTACCTTCACAGGCATCTGCCTTATTGTCCTTTTTTTATGTGTATATAAATCTCATTCACTCCATTTTCATGTCTTTCCACATTTTTATTCTCTTCGCATATGAGTAACCTCCATTGACATAAATCAGCCGGGTTACATAAATCCGCCACTTTGAAAAACAGTGGGTTTGAGAGATTCTCTAGTGTAGCACCCCCCAGGTATGCACACTTTAGATATACAGGAGTACATTATACTGGGGGACGTTGGGTTGGAGATCTGTTTGGGCATTATCTTTTCAGAGTGGCAGAATTATGTACCCTGGTTGAATTATGTTAGTAGATGTTAATAATGGAACAGTTTATCCTCCTTTTTCATCATCCCTTTGCAGCACATTTATGACTGAAATATAAGTCTTGTGAGTGTGTGAATGATTGCTTCCTGTATATTATCTACTTAGTTCGCTCTCTGGCGCAGCAACACTGAAAGGAAAATGAACTAAAAATTTCACCTGCTGTTTTTGTATTAGGACTAGGACTTATCTGTCATATTAGTAAAGCTTATAAGCTGTTCTGTTGTAGACATAATTTGATTGCCAGAGCCTGTAAGGGCCTCTTTACACCTACAGCATTTTAGAGTCGTGCGATCATCGTCGTGGGCGACGTCGCCGGCGACGGTATTTTTTGGCCGTCTAAAGACGATCAAAACAATCGTACGACGGCAATAAACGGGAAATCCTCGAAATGTCGTGCGACCACCTCGGACCCAGTCGCACGACGTTCAGCGGGGGGGCCTGTGGCTGTGTTTTTCTCGTCTAAAGAAGAATCGTCGCCGGCGACGGAAGTGGGTGATATGCTAATAAGCCTACAGCGTGCTGTTTCCTGTCCGGGAAGGAAAGTTTCTATCGTTTTCTTTGTAAATATGCATGCAGTTAGCAATGGAAATATGTTTTTCTCATCCGAAACCGGTTACTAGTATTCCGGCGCGACGCCCTGCTACCAGTGGCTACTTCTCTAGTATGCCCCTATTCCTCGATCCCCGGGACATCCCCGGCGGCGGCCACGAACTCGGGTTAAATCCCGTCCGTCTCTGTACCAGCCTCAATCTCTTTCTTTGTTAAGCACCGTTCTCAACGTCTCATCTGCAGGGCAACAGTTGTTGCAAAGTCAGTAAAAGCTTCATCTTTTGACGAAAACAAGCGGTTCCCCCGCCATTTTGAATTTGAGCGCAAGAGTTCACTTTGAGTCACACGCCCACATCAATGGAATTCTGCGCCGCGGGGGTCCCATGATATTTCCTGACCGTGTGTCTAAAGAAAACCGTCGCCTACGACGATGATCGTACGACCTTATAACATTGTAGGTCTAAAGTGCGCCTAAGCTGTTACTCTGAGAGGCACTCATACATCTTCATGTGAATGACTAACATCATGATACCCTAAGCGATATTTTCTACTTCTGTTGTGTTTTTTTGCTACAGGTCTTGTCAGCACTGGACATCTTGCAACCTCCTCCTGTTAACTTCTTTGAAGAAATGTATCCTTTTTGCACCTGTCTTTGAGAAGCCATAATTATACTATAAATCTTGATCATTCATAGTTGCTAATTTTCATAGTTTTTGCAGTGACCTGGCTAGCAATACACTGCGAATCCATGATATGTCTATCTTGGATAATTACCGTACCACAGAACCGTTTCAACTGCAAATTTTAGACGCCGCAGAAGCACTATTTTCCCTCAATGAAAGACAATTCCTGAATATACAGTATTGTTTTATGTTGTGTTGACTACAAGGAGTTTTCAAAACTGGAAAGGTCCCAACATTTGGATGGTGACTAATTTTTTTTAGTTGGACAAACACAGACGAGGAAGGTATATAAATTTACAGCATTGTTATATGTTGTTTTGACTGCAAGTTTTGAAAACTGAAAAGGATCTGGATCATGACTTTTTTTTAAGTTGGACAAACAGATGAGGAGATATGTTAACCAAGCATGTAAATTGGTGTGGCCTAATGGATGCTCCTAGTTGTGATTCACAGCAGGCCAGGCTGACAGTGAGTGATGGATGTCAGCCACCCTGGTAGGGAGGCCAAAGTGAAATGTTAACACCAGGGGCAGTTCCGCTACATCAATACTAAAAAATATCGAATTAATTTTAAAATCCAAAAACATGGTATGAAAGAACGTAAAAAGTTCTATAACTCTGCCAAGTTTGGTGAAGTATAACCCTCTACATAAAGTTTTATCGCAAATTGAAAACTGTACATAAGGCCGTTTTCACGCCGCTCGGGCCGTCCGCGTATTCAAAATGGCACCCGCGCTAATGTATTAAATCCTATACCCGTATTTCAGAGTGCGCGCGCCCGGAATGGGCCTGGATGTAATACTATTTTTGATAGGTCGTCGCTTCGCTGTCTAAAATCGCATAGCCAATCCACGACCAGCTTCTGAAAGCTAGCATTCAGAGGAAACCAACTTGCCCATGCGGGGATAGCGTGGTGCAGTGTAAGTTTGGTGCGTGCGGTGTAGAAAATAGGTCATTTTTCCACAAGTAGTAGCACAAAATTCCGTAAAGATACACAGTTCCGCATAGAATGTACAGGTAGATAGTAATGTTGTCCACCTTTCTGTGGATTTTTATGACTTTTGAAGCAAGTATGTTCGTGCGATGGCCATCGGCGCGGCGAGTGTCTGCCGGAGGCACCCAGAAGACAACACTCAACCACCCGCCATTTTTTGCTGCTGTCCGGAACGCCGTAACTTTTGGGTGAGTTGTGGTCACGTAGTTGATTTTTTAACCCAAAGTACAATCAAAGCACGTGTATGTAGTTTATGGGAATTATATGGTAGGTTTTCTTTGTCTTATACCTCACAAATTGACGGCGAATTTAGAACATTTTCTTGTTGTGTTAGGTGGTGGGAGGGGGGCGCACGATGATTCTGATTAGAAATTCATGTTCCCCATTTTGCCTTCCTTCATTATCTTTGGGACTGTTCTGCATGTAGCATCCCGGTCTCGAACTAGCCACATATAGTGTACGTGATTCACTCCTAATTTTATTTATCTAGGTTTTAAATTCATTTGCTGACTGTGGTAGGGTAAGCAAGGAGGAAACCTCCTTGGGGTAAGTGATAACTTTGGCCTCACATTTTGGGAAATTATTTTGTTGTGTTCTTTACATGTGAGAAACACATTACTATATATTAGTACCCAATGGTTACCCTTCCAGGGTTCAAAATAAAACAAATTTCTCGTAAAGAATGACTTGATTGTTTGTAGGGCCTAAGTACCATGCATAAAATTCATTACATCTGTTCTAATAATTACTTCCTTCTGTAATTTATCCAATTTAGGCTTGAAGATGAATCCATTCCAAGGTCAAGGCGGACAAGGGGTACATCATCTCTCACAAAAAGGATGTCATCGAAATGTTTGCTACAAGTAAGCATGCATACACCGAGACACCTGTAAAAGGATCCAAGCCAGAACACATGTTTTTGTCTTGGATAAAGGGGATCACGGTCCTGAGGCTGAGAGCAGCGAATCCAGCGACGAGGAGTCACCTTTAGCTCAGCTTCAGTGACATTGTCCCGTACCGATAGGTGAGCTGAGTTAAATCACTTATTTTACTCAAGTTTGTACATTTTTATTAAGTATAAAATATTGTTTCTTTTATTGTTAAATATATCTTTTGTTTCTGTAACTCCTCCAGAGAGCAGCAATTCCAAGGACGAGGATACACCTCTAGCTCAGCTTCGTCTTCTGTAAGAAAAGGTGAACAAACTTATATGACACTATTCATTATTACTATGGTGCCTTTGCTTTGTACTGACTGTTATATGTATTGTATCTTTTTATAGCTCAATATGCAATTTCTTTCTGTATCTCCTGCAGAGAGCAGTGAATCCAGAGACGGGGATGCCTTTCGCTCAGTTTCGTCGTCCAAGAAGCGGCCGGCCCATGTCACATGACATGTTGCATTGTTCGGATTGGAGGGGGGCAGTTAAAAAAAAACATTTTCAAATATGATTTTCTCTTTTTCTGTATACAATAAGTTTATTTGTGTATGATGTTAGTAGACTATAGCATCATGGCACTCTGTGAGTGAAAATCTGAGCCTCCAGGGCCATTAGAAGTGCAATTTTGAGTTGGTCAAAAGTGGCTTGTGTTGCATTGTTTTGGTGGGGGGTGGGGGGTTGGGGCGGTTTATCCAAAATACCATTTTAAAGTGTTAATTTCTCAGGATATGTATAGAATATGTTTCTTTGTGCAGTATGTAAGTAGAATATAGCATCATGTCACACTGTGAGCGAAAATCTGAGCCTCCAGGACCATTAGAAGTGCAATTTTTAGTTGATCAAAAGTGGCTCATGTTGCATTGTTTGGGATGGGGAGGGGGGCATTTTATAAAAAGTGCCATCTTCAGGCATTCTTTTCTCAGGTTATATATTGCTTTGTCTTATTGTTGTCAAACACTTGTGACATGTATTATATAGTGACATTGTAATTGAAAAGTTGAAGTTCTAAATCTACTGGAAGTGGTGTTTTGAGTTGGCTGAAGTGGTTCATGTGTTACAATATTTCAGGAATCGGAACAAAATGTCATTTTCGATAAAGCTTATTTCTGGAAATGAACATGATATATAGCAAGTCTGCTTTGATTATGATAGCACTGATATAGGTTATGTTGTATTAGCCTTCTTGAGAGTGTTTGGGATGTGAAGCATGAGATAGAAGAGGACAAACATGTCAGAAAAGCATTTTTTGCGAAATTCGATATTTTCATAAATTTGCATAAATAACAAAAATCAAAAGGTGAATTTGAAATTTTTTAATCATTTCATGTGTTTGGTACTAAAAGGCATCTTTTGAGTCCAAAACCAGCTTTGTAGACCCAAAAATAAGAAATTTCATTTTTCCACCTCTGTTTTTGGCCTTAATTTGTGTTCGTTTTTAACCAATGTCACTAATTACAGGTACATTATATTAAGTATGACATGTCTGGCAAGGTCAGTCTTGTGTACATAGCATGACCCTACATGGTTTATTGCATATCTGCAAGAAGAAGCCTGTACAATACTTAGTTTTTAGATAATTGGGTTATTTAAACCTTACTTGTGAGCAATTTTTTCTGCATTTTTGAAGCAAAATATGTGATATTTCCCATTTTCAACATCAATAAAATAGTACTTCCCAACATCGCACGTCTCTGAAATTTTCAGTGGTTATTCACATTTGTAAGAGCTATGAACAGCATATAGACGAATTGTTTATGATGATTATATCTTTAAAAATGTGCCTTCAAAAATGCTTCCCAGGAACTTTTCACTTTGGCCTCCCTAACCCTGGGAATATGCCCAACTTGCCAGTCATAGAACTGACAGCTGCTATTGTGTGTGGAAACTAGTTAATTGTCTGTCATGATTGGTCCTTTCAACACTGTAATGGTACTGTGATTGTCTACATTATGAGTGGAGAATTTGCAGCCCTCTACCATAAGTATTTCTTTGAGTTTGTTATGCAAGTAAACAAGTGATTTTGGTTTAGTGTCTGACTGTCTGTAGGCATCTTGGCACATTGATTCAGGACCATCAAGACCAGGACTGTCTTCCGGGACAGAAATTTGCTTGTTGTGATTGAAAAATATTTTCCAACCAGCGCCTGTCAAAAAATTCTGAACTTCATGACATGAAATTAATGAAAATATATTTTCGTAACCTTGAAATTACAGATTTAACAATAGAGATATAAAAAAAATGAGCTTCCAAACAATGAGTGGGAAGGGAAAAAATTCAAGCCGAAAACAGCCCTGTTCAAGACAATATCTTTAACATGCTTTGTCTCTATTGTCTCTCACAGTTTGTCATCTTGAGTTTTCTATTTCCTTTCATAAACAACAAGTCATCATGACAATCTAGTTTTTAATAGACTGGTTGATATTCTATCTGTTGGATATAATAGATACAATTAGCTGTGACCTACTGTGCCTATTATAGTGATGGACCAGTAGTGTGTTGCAGACGTCTAGACTTGATCCTAAATCTATATCAACCAGACAAAAGTATGCAGAGTTACTTGTTACGTAGGTCATCTGGCCTCTTCCCCTGTTATCTGGTCCAGCTCTTTAAATCTTTTCAAAACTTCAGAAGTTTAAGTGTGCATGGTTGGCTGGTTAGTGACCCTGCTTTTGGACCATATAATTTCTAGTTCAAGCCCAGCATGACCCTGGAAGAGGTTGGGACCGTTTGGTGCAGTTTCCATGATGAGGCATTGTAAGCCACATCCTCTGTCAGTCTGTATGTAAAAAGACCCTGGTACGTTGAACCTGAAAATACAGTACAAAAGCGTTTCCCAATTATTTGTTTTGTAGTTGTTGTTTTTTAAGTATTGTAATACATTTTGACTATTTCTGACTGATACCTAAGCTGAATGGTGAAAGATATTCCTTTTGGTGCTGTTATGAGGATATCAGCCTCCAAGTGAAACTGTTCATGAATGCTTTATGCACCTAATGGCACCCAGATCTATTTCCTAACCATTACCTTTACCAGTTTCAATGGCTGCTGACAGGCATTCTCCATTTTGGGGTGTGAAATTAGCTGCAGAAATTACAATAATGGCCAGGGCACCGCCAGGCGCCGGCTGTGAGAAACTACGGCGGATCAAGATTTCCGCATCGCAGAGCTGTGAGAATAAAGGCTTGACTGAACTATAGGTTATCATGGTTTAGGGATCAACCACTGTGCACTAACCACTGTGAGGAAGTGTGTGTGCATACACAACAAAAATCAATCTAGTGCGGGTTCACCGTAGGGTCAGCTGTATCCACCACAGGATAGATTCACACAAAATGACACTTCCCTCTATCTTCCCAGCCTCCAGATGAGTGAATCGCGCCAATGAATAATAGTTTGAAGCACTTTAAGGTTATCTCTCCAACCAAACCCAAGGGGTGCAACATAACCCGGAGGGCTAGTTCATCATCTTGTTGCCAGGACAACAAAATAAAAGGTGGGCAGGTGATGGGGTGCGGATATGAATGCAGGTCCTGGGGTGACTGCAATCACAGCGTTTGTTTGGGGGAAGGGAGTGTTTTGATTTGATGATGGAGTGAAATTGGGCTACCTTCTGATTGGCGGTGTCATTCATTATCCACGGGGTTAACCCTGGAGTTTAGATAGAGGAGATCCATGATTGTGTTGGCCAGAATTGGGGGATGTTAATGAGACCTGTATCCTCGCAGAAGAAGCCTCATCCCATAGCTGTCACCCTTGGTTGAGTCTGCTACAGCTAGATGTGCTTATGTTGATATAAAACACCGCTAGATATAGTTTCAGGGTTTCTATTTTCTACAAGGTCAAGTGGAGAAGTATTAGTACTAGCTAGAGATGATCATATGTTCAGTTCCATACATACCAGTTACATCTTAGGCAAATGTAGCAATTTTTTCTCAGATGTTGCTCCTGCAATGGAAAGTATGTAGTTTTTTAATCACTGGGATCATTTTCATAAAACTCGCTTAGTCTTCCAAGAACAGCTATGATAGATATATCAAAGAAGTCTGTGTGTATGACTTGCTTCATGCACTATGAGAAATATGTTTTGTTGTCAATCATTAACCCTTTCCTTACAAGAAAACAACAGTGCATAAACTTCTGCTGAATTTTCGTTTTGTTTGTAAGCGCCCCCTGTAGTTATTATAATGTGTATCAGCCATGAGGTACTGTGATAGGGTCACTGACCTCATCACCACCAGTAAGAAGGGTGTGGGAGGCTGGGCACCCTCCCAGTTTAGTCCATAATTATCCATAAAAAAATCAGCTCTGTTCATACACCATGCATGCTCTCCTGGGAGCAAGCTTTGCCTGTGTTTGTGAAACCAGGTGGTTGTGAAATTTCCCTGGAATTAATGATGCAGAGAGTTTGGAAGGACGATTTTACTGTCCAGTGGGTGCTGCTGATGGAATCGCTGATGGTACTGTGGAGGGATTTTGTATACTGTAAATGCAGAAATGTTTGCGGGGATTTAATTTCGCGGTAGGGAGAAAATGGAGTGTTCGCAGTGGTTTTGAGTCCATGTATGAAACAATAGTAGTGCTTCAGTCACACAATGGAACGGCTTTTCGCGGTGGTTTTAAGTTCACGGTAAAGAGTTCACCGCGAACATAAAGCCACCGCGAACATAAAGCCACCGCAAACATTTCTGTAATTACAGTACTGTTGAATGTGAGGACAGATAACATTACTGTCTTCCTCCCGGGAATATGCAGGGATAAAAAGAATGGGGTACAGAAGAAAGACTTCTTCATGGGATCCTAACGGGAAATAAATCTGAAAATTGCATTGTGTTGAATATCGCAGCATATTTCGTGATACATTGTTGCAGGCATTATGAAATTTGGTCATGATAACCAGGAATTGTCAAAGTACGCCTTTGACCAAGAAATAAGTTTAATCTTGGGTAGATTTCATTTCATTGTTGCACAATTTGATCTACATGTCCTCAGACATTAGTATAGGCCAAAGAGATGTGTATTTCCTTGACCCTCCAACCTCAGTTATGTAGTTACTGAACTGTTGCAGAGTGACTTGCATAAGATCATCGTCTCCCCGCAGCCCCTCAGCTCCGATCATGTCAAGGTCTTCCTCTACCAGATACTCAGAGGTGAGTGCCACAATACACACCAGGGCAGTATAACTGTATTACATGTACCTGCTGTAATAGTTTCCCATTCAACTTCAGGGCTCGAAATACTGTGTTCATGTGCACCTTTGTGCACCCAAAATTGGAACTATGCACCTAATTTTTGACCGAGTACACCTAGATAGTTTTGTAGGCTATCAAGGAAACATACTGTACACTAGTATACAGAATATCCGTGAAATTTAATTGTCAGATAAAGCAATATAGCCTTTGTTGTACAACTGTACCTTGATATATTACTTGTTTAAGATTTTGAAGTTAGCTATATAACTTCAGTGTACCTATTCACAAGAATGAATTTCGAGCCCTGAATTTTTATGAGCGATAGACTGGGTCTGCCAGGCCAACACAAGGACAAAATGTTTTCCATGATTTTGGCAGCAGCAGTGAATGTGAATATCTTAATATCTTTTACAGTCTCAAAATATGTAATGACTGATCAGGAATGCTCATGGGTAGTATGTTATGATGATCATATTTGTAACACTTGTTTTATCATTGATTTTACTGTTGTGTTTTAAAGGTTCAGGGATAACATTTGGTCTTTATCAAAATACCAAAAGTGCTCCTGGTTTACAGGAATCAATAAATTACTTAATTCGTTTGATCAGATGTATCATTCTACAGATTGCTAGCCCATAACTGGACTTTTTTCAGTGTAGTAGGTGTAGCAATACTAGATTCTTAGGGTACAGTCTGTAACATCAACCATAGAGCAAGTGATATAGTACCTGTATCTGTAAAGCTGGTATACCCCTCTTCGGCGTAACACACCAGCTTCAGAGTTACGCCACACAGTGCTGGGTTACGATCATTTTGTACCATTGAAAGATCCGTCTGAATTAGAAGAAGGCAGAGAAGAAGAAAATGAAGTACTTTACATGCAGGGTGTGTCCCTTCAACCTGAAAGCTGCCTCACTGTGAGAGATGGTGTGCATACATGTGTGAATATTCCAAGCCTACCACACCAAGCGTTTTGAGGTGGAAGCGTCGTTAAAACTGTCCCATCCATTGTAGGGCAAAAATTGTCAATTCCCTGCGTCCGGGTAAATCTATATCACTTCCAGTGTGCATTAAGCACTGGAGATATGGCCACCGTGGTGCGTATCTCCCCACATGGACGCTGAGCTAATTTACTGCAGCGTTCCCTGGGGCACCCGCATATCGTGGTCATGGGCCAGATCACTGCAGATAGCACAGGTACTGCAGCAGCAAATGAAATATTTAACACTTCAAATTCTGCTCGTTTTTCGCCCCCGGAAAAGAAGATTGGAGGATTTAAAACAGATGTCTTTATCAGATATCAGAGAAATTGAGGGAGTGGTGGTAGATATATGGTTTGATTGATGTGGGAAGTAAAGAATTGGATTTTAGGCACCTTTATGTGTTCTAGTTTCTGTCACAATTACATCTAGTAGTCAAGATTAATGAGAGAAAAGATGGGTCAAGTCAGCAAGGCACTCAGTTCTGAGCTGCCCCCCTCCCTCTTCAGCCTTATCAGCTTGGATGCAGATCCAGGTATCTTCCAGGAGGTGAAGGGAATTTGTACTGAGAGGATGTTTTTCACAAAGCCTGCTCTGTATGGTGCTTATCAGTGCATCTTTTTTGTTAAAAATGTAGGGTGCATGGTGCTTTTGTTAAGTGTGACATTTGGCTTGTAAAACAGCTTAGTTAGATGCAAAATTAATAAATGATTTGATTTATATGTGTTGTGAAGAAATTGAGTATTATCAGACATACAAAAAACTCCAGTACTTCTGTTTGGGTTGCAATCAAATTCAACTCAGTTATTAACAGAAAGAACATGTATGAAAAGATATCACTGACAAGACAAATCTCTGCTATTGCAGAGTAAGAAATCAACCCAGCCTCGCTCTGATGATAATTTGATACATATTTGAATTGAAGTCTTAGTTCCCAAACCACCACGACACAGACCTTCTTGGTTGTGCGCTTTACCTTACATTGTATATGGGTATGTTATATATGTACCAAGCAGTGATCTCCCTGAAGAATGGAACAGTGACACCTTGCCATCATACTTATATCCCAGTGGAATCATACTGATTTTCTTGTTCTGTCTTTTCTTCTGGTATATCCCCGGTAATTTTGCTTACAATTTACTAGTGACTAGATAGCCCAGTGTAGGTATCACTACTCACTGGAGACATCTTTGTTTTGTCCAGGTCTGAAGTACCTCCACTCTGCAGGCATCTTACACAGGGACATCAAGCCTGGGAACCTGCTGGTCAACAGTAACTGTATTCTTAAGGTAACCAAACTTTCCCAAGACTGTCTGTGGTACTACTTTGAATTCTTGCGCTGTCTGAAAAGGGGTACTCCATAATAGGGTTTCCAACACTTTGGTGCCTGTCTGGATTTCTCACACCAAATGTGGGTCAAGAGTGAATGGCAAGGCAAAGGTACTGTATATTCATTTACTTTCGCAGTGGTTTCAATTCGCAGTAGGAGGGAGATGTAGGTTTTCCAATTCTTTAGTACAGTAAGTAATTCATTGCGAACACATGGTGTAATGAATTTGTTATGGAGAAGTCACTGAAAGCCGCAAAAATAAAACCACTGCGGAAGTTTCAGAATCGACAGTATGCATGCATGCCTGCTTGCTTGCTTTGGGGATGTTTTATTGATCATTTGCTTGACCCCATTTTCCTTGACTGAGACCAATCGTGGCCGGGGAGGGAGGATGCTGTGTAATTTTGAATTATTTTCCTTTTGTTCAATACCTGCCGTTAGCGGTCCCTTAATTGAAATATACCAATCAAGTTCTGCCAGTGGGATGTATAAGTGTGACGAGCGATTGGGAATACTTGAGGCCTGAGAAGGGGTTGTGTAGCCTGGAATCCATCCTATTTAGCTTCCGGCCGCTACCCTAGCTCCGCTGCGCTACCCAAGCTCCTCAGGCAGCGGAGCTTGGGTAGCGCAGCGGAGCTTGGGTAGCGGCCGGAAGCTAAATAGGATGGATTCCAGGCTAGGGGTTGTGTACTTGCCTGTCGTAACCTTCGGCCTGTTGAAGTAGCCTCTTTGCATCAATTCTGTTTTGTTTATGGGGTTAGGCGGCAGGAAAATGGTTAATACTGATAGGGACGGCTTTACATGAAAACTCTCTTGATGATGGAAAAAAATGTAACAACTGCTCATTCCCTTAGCAAATGTTTAAAAGTAAATGTCTTATTAATCTCAGTATTTCACATCATGAGTACCTTGTTATTTAAGGTATCCTCTGTAAATATCACTGTACAAATTATCATTATTCCATACTACATGACTGTACTTGTGATAAGCCTTCGGTTGTGTATTTGCAAACAAACTATTAATATATGCATGATGGATGATAATGATCAATTTGGAAGTGTCTACTGGCTTAACCTTTGGCATACTGGTTTCTGGTTTCCTGTCCACCCACTTGCAATGTCATTACTGCTGATAGCAGATTTGAAGGACCCACTTTGCACAACCAAATGTGCAGCAGTTGTGGTCCTTCAATTGGAGCTCATTTTGCACTTATGCACATTAATGATAAGTATGATATGACATAAGTATGATAGATGATGTGTGTTTTTTTGCAAATTATCCTTCTTGATACAAGTAATTGTATTTTTTTAGTTGAGGAAGAAAGGGCCATTCATTTCATAGCTAGTATGTTGCCGTACTCACGAGTCCATCTGTCGGTCTATTTCCAGATTTGCGATTTCGGCCTGGCACGGACGGAGGAACCAGACGAGTACAAGCACATGACGCAGGAGGTCGTGACCCAGTACTACCGCTCGCCCGAGCTCCTGATGGGGACCAAACACTACAGCCAGTCCATCGATGTTTGGTCGGTGGGGTGCATTTTCGCCGAGCTGCTGGGCCGACGTATCCTGTTCCAAGCACAGAGTCCCATCCAGCAGGTGTGTTCTTGTTGTCATAGTAACAATATAACCATAGTAACCAAACCGACATATCCTGGCTCCAAGCACAGGGGCCCATCCATCAGGTGTAGCCTTATTGTCATGGTAACGAAGTAACCATAGTAACCAATTGCAATGCTGTAGACAAAGCAGAGTGATGCAAACTTAAGATTTTTAATTTTCGGTCCATTTGGTGTTGCTGATGGTTACCTCTTAGCTGTGTGGATAGTTGGAACATCATCAATTTCATAAACAGTTACTCTTCTACTCCATTGTCCTTCAAGAGGCATCCGGTAACAAAGTTACACATTTTCTAATTGCTCTATATTTAAGACTTCCAGTCCAATCACTGTGGGAGAGGAGATTTTGTCTGCCATGTGTCATATATGACATTGGGCCTTTGAATATTGCAAGGGCCAGCCATCAGTAAAACATTGATAGTCGTATGTCTATCTTTCCTCCTGAAAATATCTGCTGGAAAATTACCCAAAATGATATGACAAGGAATTAGCCTCCCCCAGGCCTTCCTATGGGGGTACAGATTGTAGAATTCAGCAAAAAGGGAATACTGTAATTGGCCAGGAGAATCAGTCCACGGATGGTTAACATCTGACTGAACCTGCAAATGAAATCCTAGGGTGCCCAAACTCTCCTGGCAAATATTTTTCCTATAGTCAACATGGCTAATAAGAGACTAATAAAGAATACTGACTTGTGACATCTTCCTCTAGCTGGAGCTGATCACAGACCTGTTGGGGACTCCGTCGTTGGAAGACATGAGGACTGCTTGTGACGGAGCCAAGGCCCACATGCTGCGACAGGCCCACAAGCCGCCGGCCCTGGCCTCCCTGTACACTCTGTCCAGCCAGGCCACCCACGAAGCTGTGCACCTCCTCTGTAGGATGCTGGTCTTCAACCCAGTAAGTTAGAAAACTAAGACTCAAAGACTACTAGAAGACTAGTAATGAATCACACCCCCTGTAACAGCGTGATTACATTAGTCGTAGGTCATCGTACAATTTTGATGCCTGACAGGCTATGACAGTAAGTTAAAAAACTAATACTCCCTATCTTGAAGCAATAAATGATACCGCTCTAAACGCCAAATCTGACTCAAAGACTTCTCGAAAACAAGTAGTGAATCGCATCTCCTTTAACGGCGTGACCGTATTCATGGTAGATTGTTGTATGATTTTGATACAGTAGAATTTTCAGACAGTCCTTTCAGTAACAAGACAGCGGAATTTTGCAGGAAACATGCATGACTATCCCCAAAATGCCCGCATTTTGCGAAAAACAACATACGTATATGCTGCAGTGACCAGATTAAAAACATCCTTACATGGTTTTACGAGATTAGGTACAATCCGGCTGATTAAGGCATTTCCCTCCTTCCTAGGACAAGCGTATATCATGTGCGGACGCCCTGACCCACCCGTACCTGGACGAGGGACGTCTGCGTTACCACACATGCATGTGCAAATGCTGCTATAACACCCCTCAGGGGCGCCAGTATACCTCAGACTTCGAGCCTATCTCTCGCCAGCTGTTTGACTGCACATGGGAGGACAGCCTGCACTCCGTACATATGGTCAAAGGTAAGGCACGGACATACAGCTCTGAAAAAAGATTTTGAAAAACATATATCTTGCTTTGTTTTTCAATCCACAATTTCAATCAATCATATTTACAACTTATGTTCTTTGCTCAAAGGGTTTGCCACACCCCATTGTTATGTTAATCTAAACATATTAAAAAAAGGAAGAAAAAAACAATTTCTTTTGGAAGTGTAAGGTTGAGCATAAGGGTGAAAAATACGTCTGTAGACTTTAAGCTTTGTAAAGCGTTGTGTGAGAAGTTGGTGATAAGAAAGGAGATTCATATACAATTTTCTCCACTGTAATGGTAGCTTAAGCCTCCTATTGACATCCTAGGAAATTGCAGTTTTAAGTCCAACAATTTTCATCAAATGTTGAATTAATATGAAAGGATAGCCTCCTCATGTCATATTATAAATTTGAAAAGGATAACGCAAATTTACCCAATGCGTTAACTGTTAAAATAGATGAACAGTAATGTCTCAGAGTATGTCGCCATGACCTTCAGGTTAACACGCCTGTTCTCCTTGTGATTTCTAGAGGAACTGCACAGGTTCGTAGGAGAACGACAGCGTGGAAACAAGGTGCCTCTGTGTATCAACCCCCAATCAGCAGCCTTCAAGAGTTTTGCCACGTACGTACTAGATGATGCTTGCAACCTAGTGTTATGACTTCTTCTTTAGACATTTGATTTCTAAGAAAGTCCCTAACGATGTGATAGCACCCTTGAAAAAAGAATAGAGTGGTAATAAGAAATAGAAGAAGGCAATGATTATAACCAAAAGAAAGAAGAAAGGTGGAAACTTTCTTAAACTGTGGGGATGTTGAGGTGAGCACCAGATCTCTCTTGGAAGTTAACACAGTACTCCAGATGTGGTGAGAGAAGAAGCATCATTGTTAAAGGTCCCATATCAGGTTTCGCTGTTGCAGAAGTCATTTACACAATTTCTGAAAGCAGCACTGCATAGTTGATGAGTGTAAAAGGGATCTTAGATTAGTAGAATCTCGACCAGACTCGGCTAGATATAACTTAAAGAGTTCATTTGTCTTTTTTAGACACTGCTGGCTTTGTCAGGGGTTACAAATCTTCAGTTTCTCCAAAAATTACATAATCTTCGGTCTCATATGTGTGTACAAAAAATTTCATTCCTGTGGCAGAGCTTTATGAAGATATAGTTTGATAAAGATTATATCCAACTTTTTTTGTGTTTTTTATTGGTTTTCATATTTATGTCATTTTGTCAAATTCTTTAAATGGTCATTCCAGCAGGCGTGATGCTAGGGTCCTGTCACCTTGTTTGTGTGTTAACTATCACTTTAGTGCTTTGCAATACCTGAAAGTTAAGTACTTTGCAATGCCTGAAAGTTAAGCACTTTGCAATACCTGAAAGTACTAGATTAGTGACTTTTAAAGGTACAAATGATGGTTTTCTTATATTTTTCAGGTAGATTTTGCTCTCAATACCATCGCTTTTTTTTGCTTGTTTAACCCCAACATTGATATTTTGCAGATGCAATACACCTGGTTTTCATGATGTCTGCCTGCTTTGAAAAAATGCCAACTCCCTCCCCCCTCCCCTTTGCTGCCAAAAATTCCCTCCTTTTGCTTCTCCTTAGTTGAATGCAAAGAAAGTCGCCGCTGTAGCCCTCAATGGAGGAAGCATTCTTCCCACCCACCACTCTTGCAAAAGTTGTTGACAAAACATTTTGTTTGGTTGCAGCTTGAAGACCAGATGATCACCACGGGCAGGATTTTCGGTGTGTTGTAGAAACATTCTATCTTGTCTAGCACCACGTGTGAAAGTCTGGGCTGGAAGTGTTTCGTGATCGGTTGCTTCGTCATTCCTCCATGTTTGCCCCGTGTCTTATGTCGCCCTTCTTGCCAAACTACATTTTCAAGATTTTTTCACCTGCCAAAACTGCTATTCAGAAACGAAGGACTAGTTACTTTTTCAGTAAGAAAGAAATATTGCAAAAAAGGTGACAGGACTTAAGTCGCTCTGTGATATTTTGTCAGTCTTTCTGTCTTGTGGTGGACTTGTAGTTATTGTGACACCAATGAAAAACTACCTCTTGCTCATGACTGTTGCTCCAGATAGACAGTATGCCCCCCTCACCCCATAAAAATTCCTAGTGACAATTGTGACCTGATGATGAAGGAATGGCTCGTAATGTAAAAATGTACAAAGCTTTCAGTGGCTATAAATAGCAAACAGGTGCAGCTTGCTTAGGTGTTGTGTGACATTTTCCCTCAGTTTAGCAGCAGCAGTCCTCCATATAGACAACTGAGCCTTGATATCATTTACCCCAGTTTCCTTGGAACACAGCTCAATCTGATACCCACGCCAACGTGGTCACTCTACAGAAAACCTGCAAGGACTCCGAGCCCTTCTTTTGCAGCAAGCCCAGTCTCTCCCAACTATAAATTGTCTTGCTGCCACTTCAAACAAAGGCTGCACAATTGTCATTCAATTGAGAACATCCACGCATGCATTGAGTTTCACCTGTCCCACAGTAACACATTGCCAGCCCACAGAGATCTGCAAGCCATCTCCTTTTTACCATATGGAAGGCTGTGCTAAAGCAACAACAACATGAGAGAATAGGTCATCATTGCCTTGAAGCCAATGAGAGATGAAAACATTTCCTAAAATATCCCATTGCAAATTGAGCTAAATCCTCCAACATATTAGGAGTCTCCAGAGGATGTCATCCTTTAAAAAAGACCATATTTAGATGTGCAGAGTTGTAGGAGAGTGTTTTTTTTATGACAGTCCCAGGAAAGACCAGTCATTCTGTACTGAAGTAGGCCTTGATATGAGACATAAAACTTTCATCAAAGTCCCTATCTTTCCATGGGAATGGTTTTCTGTGGGAGTAGGCTGTGTTTTTGGGAAGTGCATTAAGTGTAACTGTAAGCAGACAAACAAGGCCTACATGTTACATACATATCAGTTGGCTCGCTGTTGTCAATGTTGCCTTTCTGTTGTGTACGGTTGACTACACAGGATTTTGTACATTTGATCTTCTCTATTGCAGTGAAATATCACCATTGATGGTTTCTCTCTCTTCTGTCAGTGCCACATATAACTCATAGTAAAGCTTGTGGCTTTCTGATGTTTATATTTGTCACACTGAAATCAAAGTTCACATGAAGCCAGTAGAAATGGGCAAAACTCCTGTGTAGCCAGTCACTCATCTCTAAGATGTCTAGCCTTCAGCACTCAATGTTGTACAGTATGTTGATATAGAGTTACTGTATGTTGACGTCTCAGTAAAGAGTTTGTTGTTATTGCCCATCCAGGTCTTCAGTTGCCCAGCCGGCAGAACTTCCGCCATCACCGGTGGCCTGGGAGTGACACGTAACCCTGCACACCATGTGGAAACAACCCAGCCCAGCATCACATGCCCCCCTCCCACCCCTCCCCACTTGCTTCCATTGGGACAGACACAGTGCCAACCACCATGCCCAAACATGAACCATGATGATAACCTCTCCTTTTAGAAGTCATGTACTATAAATTTTAGATGAAGTGTTAAAACTGTTGTCTGCTGAGCATTGTATATACCCCTGTTCCCATATTGTTGTAACACCACAGCCATGTGCCTGTGTGAAATGTGTAGGAGAAAGAGATGTTAGTTATCAGAAAGGTAGTTGTATCCTCTTTCTCTGTCAAGACAGGTAAGGACCATCATACCCTTTCAGATTAGTTTGACCCAACTGCCAAATCTAGCTACATTCTTCCAGGCATGGGTATGTTTGCAGTAAGGCTTACAGAGTCTGGCTTGATGAAACATTTGTTATATTTACTGAAGAGTGGTGAAGAATATAAGTCAGGCCAACCAGACAAATGTGGGCAAACTGAACTGATGACATGTTTCAGTGGTTTTCAGCAGAGAAGTGTACAAACCAGCTAAGAAAGTTCAAACAAGCTTGGAAGGACACATCTGCAGCAAACTCTGTTCCGCTGACATCTTTGTTTTTTCGATTTCAAATGGTGCTTTAAATTGAAAAATAGTCTTGGATTTTTGTGTGTGTGTAAACCATGACTGTATTGTAACAGCCATGGGGCTGTGGAAAGTACAGCCCCACCTGTAAGTTATTTATTCCCCCAACCTTGAGTTAGTTTTTTTTATCAGTACACTGTGTGTTGGCAATTTTAAGAGGGAGTGAATTCCCAATGCAGGGTATGGTGCAAACTGGAACCTAATCATGCTTCAATGATAACCCACACCTTTTGCAAATCGAGTTATGGTGGAGAAAGAATGTTGTCAAAGCTATGTTACATTTTACAAAAGTCTTAAGTAGCAAGGCCAGTTGTAATTCTCAAGCACTAGAATATTATATGCTAGATTGTACAGTTGAACACAAAAACAGAAACTAGTGTTTCATGAGCCTTGCCTTTGTACAAGAATAAATGCTCAGTGTTCTTTGCATGTGTGACAGCGGGTATACATGAACCACTAGACATATTGGACACCCTATGGCTTAGATGTTTTAATCTGATGGCCCAGGTATGACCGCTATTCTCAGAGGACCCAACTGATCACATGATCAAAGGAGATGGCTATTGTAGTGGAATAAGGTGCCCATATTTTGAGTCCAACATGAACATGGCCTCCCAAAAATGACATTGAAAGCTGGCGTTTTACATAGCACATAGTTGGAGACTTGGAGTGTTCATATTGGACACTTGTACTACAGTACTTCAGAGCACAGCGGCCATGTTTTGGGGCATCGGATTGGGTACTGCAAACATAGGAAACTCCATATATCCATTTCTTCATGTAATCTGATGACAGCCTTGTTAATAACAAATAGAGCCATCTGGATTGTGAGAAGAGCCATGCCTATTGCCAACCCTAACTATGCATGTGTTCCTCCCCATTTACAAACAACCTTGCACAAAGAAACAGCCAGTGAAAGATATTGTACAAAGTTATGCTTCTTTTTAAGCAATAAGGTATGGGAATATCCAACCCTAGTAGAAATTATGTTCTTCTGCCATGTAGATATGGTACAATGTACTTCCAAATAGCCAGAAGAAGGGGTGTTCTTAGACTTAACTCTAGTATTGAACCAGTGTTACCAGCATGTTGTAGATGTTACAGTACCATAGTTGTCACATAAATGCCTGTAAATTCCTTGTGAAGTGTGATAGTGTTTAGCTAGGCTGATGATTTTATTTCTTTGTTTAGATTTTAAAGATATAGCACATAGTTGTGAAATAGCACGCTGTTTTGTGTCTTTTTAAAGCTGCCACCTTGTTTTTGATACCTGTCTCATGTAACCTTAGCACTAACAAGTTGTTGATGTTTGTACAGTAGATCTATAAAAGAAAAGATCAGCAGAAAAATTTTTCCTGTGAAAAAAATGAATACAGTTGGTGATAGTAGTTAGTATAGGAAAAATCAGTGCAAGAACATAATGTCCAATATCTGCCAAGCTGTGGTCGGTTGCAATGACCAGGGTAGTTGGGCAGTAGCTGTACAAATGCTGGAGCCGCCATACTTGGTGGGTAGCAACTGTGTGGACTTAATTTATTTATTGTGGACTTATCCAGATAGGGAAATAGTGGCAGTTATCTTTGTCTTTAATATTCTCAGCCATGGTGATGCCATTGAGACCCAGCTAGCTGTGACCATGTAGTGCTGGCATCAGGCTTGTAAATGTTCAGGGGACTGTACAGATTGAAGTAAAATTTTAAATGTGTCTCAAAATGTGGTGTCTTTGTTATTCTTTGTTTTCCTAGTCTTTAACAGACTGCTGGAAAAAATGTCATCTCGAAGTCGAAGCATATCTATCAGTGGCAATGACAGTATAGCAAAAGCGGTCCAACTTGCCATCGAGAATAATACTGCTTTTGCCAGTTGGATACTGTCATTGCCACCGATAGATCTGCTTGGAGATGAGAAAAATATTAGAAATTGGCCAAATGGCCATAATAATTTACCAGACGTTGCAAACTGTACTAGACTGGTAAATTATTCAGTTTACTTGGCCAATTTCTACTTCATGTAATTTTCTGGTAGAGACAGTTTTCCTTCAGCAGATGGAAAATTATAGTTTTTACACTCAGTCTTCTGTTGCATTACAGTAGGTGAAAACAAAGATACCAGTAATCACTGGCGAGCGACTATTGATACTCGTTAAAAATGGGGATATAGTTTTGGGTGTGTCTGTCTACTAGTATCTGTGTTTGCTTCCGGATCTTTGAAGTCAGCATAACTCAAGTACCTGTGAATGGATAACGTTTGATATGTGAGTAGGTGATGGAAAGACGAATGTCAAGGTCGATTTTGGGCCCTCTGGTATTGGACCTGGGTACTGCAGCAAAACTTCCTTTTTTTTAAATCTTTTGACCTGGACGTGCTGTAGTCTAAATTTTTTGGTGGCAGATGGCTTATATTGTGAGTGAGAATTGGTGTAGGTTTGGGCCCCCTAAAACGCAGCTGCTATTGAAGATCGGAATACTCCTCTTCTTCTCCACACATAACACAGCTGCTATTGAAGATCGGAATACTCCTCTTCTTCTCCATACATAACACACCTGCTATTGAAGATCGGGATACTCCTCTTCTTCTCCACACATAACACAGCTGCTATTGAAGATCGGGATACTCCTCTTCTTCTCCATTCATAACACAGCTGCTATTAAAGATCGGGATACTCCTCTTCTTCTCCATACATAACACAGCTGCTATTGAAGATCGGAATGCTCCCCTTCTTTTCCATACATAACACACCTGCTATTGAAGATCGGGATACTCCTCTTCTTCTCCATACATAACACAGCTGCTATTGAAGATCGGGATACTCCTCTTCTTCTCCATACATAACACAACTGCTATTGAAGATCGGGATACTCCTCTTCTTCTCCATACATAACACACCTGCTAATGAAGATCGGAATACTCCTCTTCATCTCCACACATAACACACCTGCTATTGAAGATCGGCATACTCCTCTTCTTCTCCATTCATAACACACCTGCTAATGAAGATCGGGATACTCCTCTTCTTCTCCACACATAACACAGCTGCTATTGAAGATCGGGATACTCCTCTTCTTCTCCATTCATAACACAACTGCTATTGAAGATCGGAATACTCCTCTTCTTCTCCACACATAACACAGCTGCTATTGAAGATCGGAATACTCCTCTTCTTCTCCATACATAACACACCTGCTATTGAAGATCGGGATACTCCTCTTCTTCTCCATACATAACACAGCTGCTATTGAAGATCGGGATACTCCTCTTCTTCTCCATTCATAACACAGCTGCTATTAAAGATCGGGATACTCCTCTTCTTCTCCACACATAACACAGCTGCTATTGAAGATCGGAATGCTCCCCTTCTTTTCCATACATAACACACCTGCTATTGAAGATCGGGATACTCCTCTTCTTCTCCATACATAACACAGCTGCTATTGAAGATCGGGATACTCCTCTTCTTCTCCATACATAACACAGCTGCTATTGAAGATCGGGATACTCCTCTTCTTCTCCATTCATAACACAGCTGCTATTAAAGATCGGGATACTCCTCTTCTTCTCCATACATAACACAGCTGCTATTGAAGATCGGAATGCTCCCCTTCTTTTCCATACATAACACACCTGCTATTGAAGATCGGGATACTCCTCTTCTTCTCCATACATAACACAGCTGCTATTGAAGATCGGGATACTCCTCTTCTTCTCCATACATAACACAACTGCTATTGAAGATCGGGATACTCCTCTTCTTCTCCATACATAACACACCTGCTAATGAAGATCGGAATACTCCTCTTCATCTCCACACATAACACACCTGCTATTGAAGATCGGCATACTCCTCTTCTTCTCCATTCATAACACACCTGCTAATGAAGATCGGGATACTCCTCTTCTTCTCCACACATAACACAGCTGCTATTGAAGATCGGGATACTCCTCTTCTTCTCCATTCATAACACAACTGCTATTGAAGATCGGAATACTCCTCTTCTTCTCCACACATAACACAGCTGCTATTGAAGATCGGAATACTCCTCTTCTTCTCCATACATAACACACCTGCTATTGAAGATCGGGATACTCCTCTTCTTCTCCATACATAACACAGCTGCTATTGAAGATCGGGATACTCCTCTTCTTCTCCATTCATAACACAGCTGCTATTAAAGATCGGGATACTCCTCTTCTTCTCCACACATAACACAGCTGCTATTGAAGATCGGAATGCTCCCCTTCTTTTCCATACATAACACACCTGCTATTGAAGATCGGGATACTCCTCTTCTTCTCCATACATAACACAGCTGCTATTGAAGATCGGGATACTCCTCTTCTTCTCCAGACAGAACACAGCTGCTATTGAAGATCGGGATATTCCTCTTCTTCTCCAGACAGAACACAGATGCTATTGAAGATCGGGATACTCCTCTTCTTCTCCATACATAACACACCTGCTATTGAAGATTGGAATACCCCTCTTCATCATAAAGCCCCTATCTCACTGGACGGAAACTTGTTGGCTACCAATAGTGGAGACGACTTTGCAAGTTTTCGACAAGTTTTAACTAGCACTTACCCTGACGCGCGACGCAATTTCAAATGAAGCCCTGCGTATTGGAAACCGCAGTGTTGCTACTGAGATAAAAACAAATATAAAACTAGACTGGCCGTCATTTGCTTTAAGAGCAAATTCAGCATGTTTCGCCCATACTCCTCATGCAAGAAGTGGGCTGTCCCAAAATAACTCCTGGGCAAATCCAAGTTTCTGCATAATTTATGCAAATGAGGTCCTCATGAGCATAAGTTATGTCCAGGTGCTTTCACCTTTCCTACATGTACCTAAATGTTCAAGATGACATCCGCAGCTTTTACAGTAAGGGGAATACAACATCATGCATAAATTATGCAAATGAGGTCCTCATTAGCATATGTCATGGCCAGGCGTGTGCACCTTTCCTAAAGCTACCTACATCTCAAATATGACATCCGCAGCTTTTACGGTAAGGCCAAGGAAAAAAAATGTTGTGTTTCCTGTTACGGTCCTGAAAAAATTAGGGTCGGTAGGTAGGGATTCACTTTTTTTTCTTTTTTTTTTTTACTGTTGAGATCAAATGCACTGACTGTTGGCCTCACACTCACAGTGCTTGGGCCAACCTCCTCACCATTGTACTCAATCCGCAGGTGGTTAAACATGCGCTGTCCGCAAAATCTAATAAAAGTACCCCCGGAACAAAATTACCAATTGGAAAAGTGACAGGTGAATTATTAAGACTATACATGTATGATAATCACTAAATACAATAATCTACGTCATTGTCCAGTTGCTTTCTCACTGCCATCTCATATACAACATTTTAAAAACTTTCTTCATTTATTCTATAATAATTGCAATTGGAACCTTTCTCCAATGTTACAAACTAAAGACAGGATCAGGAGATCAAGCCCATTTAGGTAAAAAAAAATAATGATAGTATAGTGTAGTCCACTATCAATAAAAACTATTTTAAAAAAACTAAAAAAACTTAAACTGGTCTAGCTTAGCAAACCTGTATTATATAACTTTTGTTACATTTATTAGTAAACATTACACCACAATTTCCCGCCAAACCTCGTCCAATTCCGCCTGGGAAGGGAAATTAATTGAATTTTGCCATCAGAAAATGCTTGGTTAATTTTTCAAAATCAATAATGTTACGAAGGTCGCTACAAAACTACTTCAATCGTCACAAATGCGATCTACATTGACCAGATGCCGAAAATGTGTAGGGGAATTCCCGCCATTTGGTCATCCTGCAGTCAACCAATCAGAGCACATCATTTCATGACGCAACCCAATCAGTGCTTAGAATCACGCATATTAATGAGCAAGAAAGATGGCGGCACCGGCGGGAGCCGGCGGTCGCCGCTCAGTTTTGTTTCACTTCACAGCGTAAAGGACGATTCATCTACGCTACCTAAGCAGAATTTTCACGGGAGAAAAGTTAAAGGAATAGATTCTCCGCCGAATGCGGCCACAAATGACGGCGAATCGCGGCAAATCACAGCGTAGGCGCTCAAATCCCCGGCTCAAATACCAAAAGTCTTCATGTTATAATTCTTCGCTGGTATTCTTTGATTGAGATTTGAAAAAAAAAAAGGTTTTCAATGAGATCAACGTATGTCAAAGGCACCGATATCGATTGTTTGCAAGCACAACAATAGCAAGAAACAAAAGAGTGATTGTCCGACGATAGAAGGCGGCCCGACGCCCGTAACTACAAACTATGCAAAGCCAAAAATGTTAGCCTCCTGTGCAGGCCTCCTACAACGCGCGACATATATATATGGGGGGGGGGGGGGGGGGGGGGGGAGCTCTTATGCCGGCAAGGGAGTTGTGCAGCCGAGGGAGTTGTATAGCCGAGGGGTCCGCGCGTATATATAACGCGCGGACCCCTCGGCTATACAACTCCCTCGGCTGCACAACTCCCTTGCCGGCATAAGAGCTCCCCCCCCCCCATATATATATGTCGCGCGTTATAGGAGGCCTGCACAGGAGGCTACAAAAATGTGGTGTGTATCTCGATTTTCTGATTTCTCGACAGATTACGTGTGTAGCGGTCGGGAGTAGCGACGCCGCTCAGCTATTAAAACTTCTGCCAAGTCCAATTTTTTCCTAGTTTTTTTCTGCAATCCAGCGGCCGACACCAAAGAAAAAGGCTAGGGTCGGGGTTTTGCTAGGGTCGGTCGGGTAACCGGAAACACAACATTTTATTTCCTAGGCCTAAGGGACATACAACTTTATGCATCGATTATGCAAATTAGGTCCTCATTAGCATAATTTATGCCCAGGTGTGTTCGCCTTTCCTAAAGGTACCTACATGTCAAAGATGACATCCGCAGCTTTTACGGTAAGGGACATACAACTTTATGCATACATTATGCAAATTAGGTCCTCAGTAGCATAATTAATTGTCAGGTGTATTCACCTTTCCTATAGGTACCTACATCTGAAATATAACATCCGTACCATGTAACATAAGGTACATATAACTTTCTGTAATACCATTAGTAGAGGTACCCCCTCACATTTACTTGGTTTTAACTCCCAGACAGGGGAAGTGTAGGAGGGCTTATGTTACAAGATGACCTAGTTGTGAGAAAATAACCAAAACTTCCATCAAAAAATTGCAAAATAAATCATTTTGAAGTAGTGTATACCAAAAAGAATAATGGGGTCCATTGGGTAAATATCCAATGCACAAGTAAACCAAATTTCAGGTCCTTAGGTTTCAACACCACGGCACTGGAGGCCATAATGTGCGACTTTTGTCGGAAAATGACCAAAAAACCTCGATAAAATCATTTTAAAAACTTATATCAACAAAATTTAAAAAGGGTCTAGGGGTATACACGTACTCTACCTCCATACCAAATTTCAGCTAATTTGGTCGACGGACGACCGAGAAGAAGCGATTTGGAGATTTGACAGGAGAAGAAGGAGAAGAAACCTGACAAAAACAATATGTTTCGTTGGCGAAACATAAGAAACATAATGACTAAAATGCAACAAAAATGATTTGCATTGATAAAATGGTTAACTCATGACACTTGGCGCAACATGATTTACATATCATGAAATACAACCTTAGAATACTTTGACAGTGACAGAAATTTACAAAACGAACTGACACGAACGATATACCAGATTACACTCTATTACATGTTTTTACCATGTAACGTTACGTGTAATGATATATGTTTAGAGATTTATTAGCGCAAACAAACCTTGAAACTGGCTTATTACTTATCACAGAATAAATGGCACCTTTTGAAGACTAATGGAGACTTATTGGCGACTATGAAGAGGAGTGACCCGAACAACAACAGGGCACTCCCAACCCCCAGCGAGTCCCTGTCCCCGGGGGCCGACTTGCCCAGAGGGAACTGGGTTGCCCTGAACCGGGCAAGGGCAAAGGTGGCCAGGACAGGTGACAGCCTGCTACGGTGGGGGAAGGCCAACAGTGCAGCCTGCGGCTGCGGTGAGGACCCCCAAACCCTGCAACGAACAGCTGCAGACTCTCACCTACCTGCACAGACTCAGACCTGCGGGAAGCGAATGAAGTCGCACTGAACTGGATAGAGATGAACGACAAGCTATGATGATGATTGGCGACTATAGGGGGCCAACTCGCAACTAGTTCGTGTCTGTTCCCGGCATTTTGCCACTTGCGTTTTAACTGTCAAAAAAAATCGCCACTTCAGGAAACGAATTGGCGTTCATTGGAAACCGCGTGGAAGCTACTCGGCAACTGTGCGAGACTAGTTGGCGAACTTCGTTTGCAACTCGTCGCCAACTAGTTTCCACCCAGTGAGATAGGGGCTTAACATACCTGCTATTGAAGATCGGGATACTCCTCTTCTTCCCCACACATAAAATACCTGCAATTGAAGATCGTAATACTCTCCTTTTGGCCCCTTAATTCCACTTATATACTTTCGTTTCTGACACAACTAGCTACTGAGGTGTGGAATGGTCGTTCTGTTTACGGTAGTACGTTTGCGTTCGAACAACGTTCTCTGATTTGTTGTTCCATCACTATGACAACCCTGTATCACGCGTTTGGAACATCTTGCATTGTCTATGCGAGTTTATCTATGACGCAAAACCTGAATGAGATATACGTCGCATTTAGATCAGTTACTGCCGTTTTCAGGTGATGTTTGTCGTCGGCTATTAGAATATTGTTTTAACCTTTTTATAAACTTTTTCTAAGAAGGCGGGGGAGCATGAAATATGAAAGATAAAAACAAAACAAAATGCCTGACAGTAAGGATAGCTAAAGTGAAACATAAAGAAGCGTGTTCTCGAACATTCTCTCTATCTTCCTTCCTCGAGTCGAATGTTACTCTGTACATGTTTTGAGTAATGCCGGTCGACTTTATCTTTTTAAATATATGACTGGAAGGATGGCCTATAACGTCTTGTACAACCAAGTGATTGCTCCCTTGACCGTTAACTAACTGAAAAGTACTGTGACCGTTCGCCTTCAGTGTTAAACGGTTTACTTCTACACTCCTTTAATATTTGTGACATGGCTCTATCATCACGGCCGACCCATAAGTTCTCACAAGATCGTATTCTCGTTGTCCGCACCAGCTCAATCTAGAATATTCCGATCTTACCTGATTGTCTGAACTTGAACCTTGATCGCATTGGCCGGAAACAGAAACCCTCCGCACTGTCGACATACGTGTTTCCCTTTGTCGATAAGTCCTTGCCTCTCGACACTCTGAGGCTCAGGACTGTAGTATCTTCGCCTCTTCCACTCAGACGTCAGTCCTTTCTCTCATGGTCTTGTGCGACGTTTTTTGGTAGTTCTCACCGCTTGCTTATGTTGATTATGATACTGACATCATCATGGTATTATAACGCTTCTAGTCTAGTAGATCCAGACCCCTCCTCTGATCACTACCCTACAGATTATTAGGACCGGAGCTAGAATAGGATGGATACCAGGCTAGCCGCTACTCAACGACCCCCTACATTTTTTGGAAGGGCTCGAGTGAATTTAGGGTGCTGACGGTATCTTGAGGGTTGAGGAAAATACATCAAATACCGGATTCTTCGCCCAGTTTTGGCGAAAAATGACATGGGGACTGTTGTTGCACGCTTGGTTGCCAACGTCTCTGAAAATGCATGGCACCATGGTACTTTTTCATTGTTACTGAGATCCAGACTTATGTTACGTAATCAATGAAAGTCATACCCACAATGCCAGATTTTGTCGATCTTGTTACGAACGTGTGTATATGTTTATGACGTCACTAATACAGTCCACTACATACATACAAACAAACTTAAGTACATGCACGGTTACTTGTTGTAAAAAGGGACCCCGTTACCTGATTTTCAGACAGATATGCGGGTAAAACTGTTACAGTCGAGGTCACGGCACGTGTCAAAATACAAAGTTTTATTTTGAAAGATTTTGAAGTGAACAATTCAAAATTACCCATGGTGGAAGTTGCTTTCGATTATGGTAGACGCTAGATGACGTTCGTGACGAACTTGTGGGTACGTCTAATATACCTTTCCGTGTTTCATCAGGTTCAGAAACTGTTTTAGTGAGATTATGAGAAGACAAACCTTGCGTTTGGCCCCCACTCCACTAGGACGGGGCTCTCGCCGCGCGCTCTCTGCGACCTGAAACTTAACAGAGCACTCAACGAAGTTCAAAGATAGAAAACGAATCTTTTTACGCTTTGTGTGTTTTGTTGTCTATTCAGTTATAATTTTCCATTTTCCATGAGATTCCAACTATGAAATCAAGGATCAGACGAATCCGATTAAGGTCGCAGCGAGAGCGCAGCGTGATCGCCGTCCAGTGGAATTGGGGCCTTTAGGACGGTAAGAACTGGGGGACATTATGTTCAGCACCAAGGACAGGTACTGCATGCAGATAGCTACGTCAACAGGGATGGGTAATATTGTTCTTTTCCTATGATTCCAATCAACTCTTTGCAAACTTGATCTTGTCGATAGCAAAAGTAAACTATGTAGTTGATATACATATAAATCAGTATTGTTGACATACTAAATATATTGTTTTTACAATTCCCCTGCAGACATCGGTGTTTGCAAGCAAATTCATAGTCTAGCACCATCATTAAACAAACAAAAATTATCTATACTAAAAATCTGAATGAGGTAGATTTCCTATAGATAAAGTATAGCCTCTGATACATGTAACTTCAACAAAAACACCATACAAGGTTTGTGGTATCCTTTTTAAATTTATTTTTCAACTTTTGTAATTCCAAGATGTACACACGCACATTTACAGGGGTGCATATTTTCCCAACCATTTGTTTTGTTGATTGCAATTGATAAACTAACAATGGTTTTCTTCAGCTTATTCCATAAAGCTGGTTTGAAAGACAGCATTGCTCCCTGCAAAGAATATCATTTGGGCATAAAAGACCTCATATCAATTCCATTGTATAGAACATGACCTTCAAGGCTTCTACACAGACCTTCATCATGAGACCATGTCGATTTGATTCTATTTATGACATCCGCGGGTGAATCAATTTTCGTCCGTTTCCAAAGAAGCGAAGATTTCATAATGAAGGCAGCTTTGTGTGTGTGTGTGTGTGTGTGTGTGTGTGTGTGTGTGTGTGTGTGTGTGTGTGGAGGGGCTTTTTTTATTCGCACGCTCGCATCAGTTTGGGGGTTCCCAGAGGATGTCATCCATATAATCAAATCAACATGGCCTAAATCAGACAAACGATCTCTTGAGAAACCAGGACAAGTGCGTGACCGGATACACCAAACCCTGCAGCATCCTACTGACCCAGTTTCGCCCATGATGCTGAGTAATGGCAGCATCAATCCTCCTTTCACCGTGATGCACCCATGTCCCGGGTGATGAGGAGTATATGGTGCTTCCAGGGCCCAGGGGACACATTCTGGGATATCTCAGTCCATTATTCTGTCGGTTTGTGGTTAGCTGAAGGATGTGTCCGTCTGGTCTAAATACAAAGATGAGACTTGCTACGCACTATTGAATACATTCCTATTTTCTCAATGTAACGTTACTTCAACTCCTGATCACTACCTAAGTAATGTTAACTAAAGCTAAAAACATTTTCTTTGACTTCTAGTGAGACAATAAATTTCAGGAAAATATACAGCCGGCTAGCCCTAAAGGATTTATATTGTTTACTGGCCAGAGTATCAATGGTTTTATGGAGCCCTTAACTTCGTTAGAAAAAGATTGCCCCAAACCCGCAATAATGAGGAGAGCACTCCTGCAAGCGAGTCTTGATGGAAACACATCGGTATCACTCATCATCAGTTCGACGCCAGGGTTGATGATTTGAAAAATCGGAGAACTGCAGAAACTGCGGATATACCATCACTAGCCTGACTAAATCGCGCCCCTAGCGGCCCAACGGTTACCCCCAGCCAGTGAGAGATGTTGTAAACTCAGGCTATACCATCATAGGCCATCTTATTTCTACTGTCGGGTCTCAGATGTTGTTCAACAGTCCTTTCAAGCCGTCGAATTAGTTGACGATGTCAGGGTAAGGAGGTGGAACTTGAAAATGAACAGGTTTAGCGACTGATACAGCTGCAAAATGAGAAAAAATATGCTGCAAATTGCACACCAAAAAAAATATTTCGGAAAACGGATACTAATGCGGTATAATACCAAAGCGAAGATGTTCAAGGACAAAAGTGAAGAATCTATTAGTCGGTAATAATGTTTTTATTGGCAAGAAATTACCCGCAATGGCAAGTTCTAGTGCTGAATTGATGCAAGGTTCACAGGTTTCACATAATAGACACAACATACTTGTGGTATACATATTTTATCCACACTTGCATTTTGTGGAACTGTCGCAAGGGTCTGGGCGGCTGCCATTCGGCGCCACCAGGTGACCTCAATACGACTTTCCCTAACCGAAGTCAGGTACCCATTTACACCTGGGCGGAGTGAGGAAAGTCGTGTAAAGTGCCTTTCCCGAGGGTACAAGATCGGTGACCCCACGGTATACGGTACCATACTATGTGCGTCTAGTTTTGTTCATCCTATCTGACCACGTAAATTCATAATGAAGGCAATTTTTTTTTGTCAGACTTGTTTTTTTCATTCACACATTCGAATCAGTTTTGGGGTCCCCGTATGATGTCATCTATATAATCAAATCAAAATAGCCTAACGCTTAACGATGATTTCTGGGCAACAAATAACGCGCTAACGTAGTTGAATCAAAGGAGAATAAACAACGCTTTAAAAGCAAAACTTAAAATTGAATGCCAAATATACCCCAAAGTCAAGTTCTCAATTGTTTTTAATAAAGTCAGTCATAGTTCCCGGACTCTCCCACCGTTTGCACCTCGCCGTGCTGACGCCTACTCGACTCGTGACTGATTGAATTTTTGGCTATTTTTAGTGGAAAAACCCAAGCCTAGCATCTAATTGTGGATCCAAATAAAGTCAAATTCAAAAGCACCCGACCAATGACGTTGTACGTTGTAATGAACGTCCTTGATCTGACATCTCCCTTGGGACAAGCGGATCACAACAAATCGGTTCGTGAGGACATGGCCTTTATATTAAAGTTATATGAAAAATCATCTGCCTTTTTTTTCTGACGTTTCCTCTGGTGTTTCCTCCGATCAAGGGCATTGTATATAATGTCCTTGCTCCCATAACCCTCCAATAAGGTAGTCATGGGTTTAGTCTTGAAAAGAAAGTGACGCAGACACCTTACAATGACGCAACCACACCCGCGCACTGAGTCATTCAGGCCCATTTGTTATCTAAAGGGGGGAAGAGACATTTTTAAAATTACTGCAAAACTGCAAAAAATGCAGTTCACAGACGAAACCTCTAACGGTAATTCAAATAGTACTTGATTACAGGGGCACTGTAATAGTAAGGTGTATCTGAAATTGTGTAACATATTTATTAGGGCATAAAATTTTTGTCTACCCCTATTCAGTATTTGATAATGGTACAGCCTATGATGTTCTTGGAGGTCCGACATCCGGGGATTGCGTGACCCGCATGACGTCATACCCGGCGTCCCGCCCCATGTGAGACTAGCCAAGATGGTGGTGATCAGAGAGTTGTAAGTATCGGACTTCAACTCCGCATTTCTGTCCTGTATTCTTCCTTTACCGGCGACCATTTCGGTCTAAAGTTAACACGACAAGTCCCAAAGATTACCAACCCTCAATGTGCTGGTTGGAGTGTGGAATTGTGTGAGAAATTAAGACGTGTTTTCAGGGATGTTCCGTTTCCGTTCCGATTCACACCTATGTCGGCTCGTATGTTATGTGACGGTATCTAGGATAAAATCCCACCACGACATCACGTTGTAGTACTCAGTTTTTTCCTCTCACGATTGTCAAACTGAATCTTTAACTTTTCTTCTGCCCTACAGCCGTGTTTATCTACCGATCACAGTTCCAGAGGTAGGTCACCTTCGTTCACAAATTATTGTAAAGTCACTTTTTCTATCTGGAACTTTCTCTAAAAATTTTCCACTCCGTATATGTTCGCTATTGTATGTTTCATGGTCGCCCCCCTCCCACCATGTCATCACACCTTTATCTCTGGACTTTGAACCAGTGTGGTCAGATGGTATCATAGTATGTTATTCCACTTAGAAATAGAGGTCCAGCTGTCAACGAAGAAGTAGAATAATTCAAAACACATAGGTCATTGATGAAAATGTCACAGTGTCAGTGTCAGTCGTAATATTATCATAATGGTAATCATGACATGTTTTAGTTGAATATGATAAATGATTATACATGTGTTGCAACAAGGTGACCCTTGATCAGTACACACTGTGTTCCAGAAGATGATAACGGGCGTATTAGCTTATGATTAAAATGTACGAATTAAAGCACAGGTGTTAATGACTAAATCAACACCCCCAGTTTTGGATGCTAGTTTGGTGTGTACAACTTACAAGCTGGGTAAGGCACCGATTGTTTGAGCCAATATGTCACAGACCTGTGTGTTCGGCTCTTTTAACAAATGCCATGGATTCCAAAGAGGTATGGTTGCCCTTAGCAAGGGCATTATATGGTGATGTCCTTGTCCTTAGGCATAAGACCCACCGAAGGACTTGGATCTACACACTTTCAGCATTAGGTGTATACTCTAGAGTTTAAAGCTGTGACAGCTAAACTGGTATTCAAACCAAAGCCTTGTGATCCAGAAACAGAATTACTAACCACTACTCCACTGCATGCCACTTCTCTGACATTTATGGAATGTTGACATCTGTTTTCTAGTATCTTGGTATTCTTCCAAATAGCCTCAGGGAATTAGATTTGTTTTAAAGGGATTATTCAAATCCTTCCCTCCTCCCCAGATGTCTGGAAGGCAAGCTGTCAAGACATTTAATACTTGTACATTGACTATATAACCTCTTTCAAGTCTTTGGGACAACTATGTACAAGTAGTGGGTGGACAACATATCTAAGAATTTCTCTAACTCTAAGGTTGCTTCCTGGTACTGTACTAGTATGTACAGTAGTATGAAAGAAATATGTATTAAAGCCTGTTGGCCATGGTTGATAGCTGTTTTGTAGGAGGTAACGATGATTGTGTGGTCAGTATTAAAATTACATAATGAATAGTTTAAGAAAATTGGAATGGAAAGTGTCAAGATTGATCATGGCGATAATGTTGTGGCAGGTCAAATTCTGGGCATTTGTAGCTATCATATTTTTCAAGTTAGATGAATAAAGTGATACATGAAACCACTCCACCATCATTCCCTGTGAAAAATTATGGCCCAGTTACCTATGTATATATATGCTGGCCTCAAGTCAGAGTCTTCCATCCTTTGCCCTGCCCCCCCCCCCCCCCCATTACCTTTACCAAGAAGGTTATGTTTTCGTCAGTGTTCATGTGTTTTTCTGTCTGCAAACACGATAAGTGTGTAGAATAGAGCTGCGTACTCTACATGAAAATAGATTCAATACAGCTCCAACATACCGGATCATGTCATGAAGTATAGGTACTGTACCATATAAATTTACACCAAGTGTATACTTATTTTGTGACATAAATCCTACCACAAAGATTAACATTTAGTACTGGAAAAGGCGTAAAATGCAGTGTTGCAACTTGAAATCAGAGCCATCTTCTTATTTACTTTTGATCTCTTTTGATCATTAAACCTCATGGCCTCATGCGACACCAAACGTGACCAAAGTGACACCGTGGACAGCGTAACTAATCTTTCAGGCAGGTAGTATTAGCAGCAAGGGAGTTTGTCAGCCACTTGTCTCCCACTCTGGGCCTTCAGAAGAACACATGTTAATTTGTCAAATTGTTCAGATACAGGTACAGATACAGATGTCCTAAGCCCAGCAGTAGGGTTTGGGTTGGCGATAGGAAGGGCATCCAGCCGTAAAAACTCTTGCTACAAAAAAGACTTGCACTTGATGAGGAGTTCTGGGGCTTCTCCATCCATGTGCAAGCACGTCCAACCCCCATATGATGGGGAACAAAAAGACGTTGAATTGGATAGAGAGAGAGAGAAAGAGATCTAGAGACAGGTAGAGGTCTGGACCTGTACCTAAACCTCTGTACTGGTACCTGTACCTGATGTTACGTTTCGCTAGCAGGCCTAGTGTAGGATGTATGCCTGGACAGTGAATATCATTGAGTGCCCAACTGTGCAAATATATAGGAACTGCAGCAGTGCAGGTCTGTTGTTACACTAGGTATTGATCCATACTGTGTAACATGCATCGGTTACAAGTGCGCATTGCCAGTTATCAGTGTTTCTTTTACTGGTTACACTTTTGCTTGGATAGGAAGTGTTATTATAGACTTTTAACAATGGTGGACAGTTTCAGACTGTAAATTCATTTATTTTTGAAGGGTCTTCATATCGCGGTAGAAGAGGAAAGGAGGTTTTCGCTGTTTTTTGGTTGAAACAATGTCTAGACGTGTAGTACAGTAGTATTGAATTGGGATTGCATAGTATTCCCAGCAAAAATAAAAACACCATGAACTTTTCAAGGTTTATAGTATGTTAATTATTTGTGGAGTTTCATGAGATTAAAGAACTTGAAATTACAGTGCAGATAGTGAAATATGTAAAGGTTTGCAGAGTATGGTTTTGGTGTGAAAGCTTCAACTTTTCCAACAACCATGTTACAATCTGTATACATACATGTAATCAAGTCGGAATCTAGTAGTACATTCTTATTTGTCATTAACTAAAGTCATACTGTCTGTATACAGTTCTTTTCAGATTGTAAAAACGTCTACATTAGCCCTCTGGTAATATGTGCAAAGGACAATTGACCTCAGTCATCAGTTTCTTTGTGTGTTGTCATTAGCTCGAAGCATGAAGGTCACACTATATTGGAGATTGATGGTTATTTTCGCAAATGCCCAGCTGCTACCACCTGTGTTATTAGACCAGGGAAATGCTACACGCACAGAGCCATGGATTGGATAGACTGGAACTGCTGAGAAATCTTAATTACCTCCATGAAAAATAGAGGTTATATTTTCGTCAGCATTTGTCAGTGTGTGTGTGTCCGTTGGCCAACAATGTAACTTAAGAATGGCTGGATGGATTGGTTTAATAGTTAGTGTGCTGGTAGGTTGGGATGAAAACTGGATATGTTAAGATTTTGGGCCCCCTTGCAGCTTTCTTAGGTACTGCAGTGGAATTTCTGTTTTGATCTTTTGTGTTTTGGACATATTATCATGATTTGTGGATGGTAGATAGCTATTATGCTTGGGAAGAAGTGATATAAGTTTAGGCTTGTCAGCGGCTTTTTCTGGAATCGCAGAGGCATCTTCGTTACAATTTTTCAAAGAGGATAACTGAAGAAAGGAACTACATATTGTCCTGATTTTGGACATTTCATACTTGTGACATGTAAGTTAGTTAAAGGTAAACATCACCATGCAAAGATTACGTAAATGGGCAATTCACTTGCACAATGTAACATGGACAATCTACAAGTCATATGTGTAAGCTGATGCATTCTTGAAGCTAATCAATCTCATACAATTGAATGAACTGTAATCATAAACAAAAAAGTATAGGTTGTAGATCCCACCATGGTGTTTGTGAGGCAACAACTCCCACTAGAGTTATCCATCATGTCGTGGCCAATGTGCGTAATAATCTGACCTTCTCCAACCTTATACATAAGAAATGGCTTGTAGATGTTTACCAGAGGTATTTCATACGCAGTTTTAGAAATCTAGGGCTGTGAAATGTCGAGTCATCATCCTCAGAATTCTTCTCCCATTCACAGATTTTCCTTGTCCATTCTATTCAACATTATCCCACCATTGCTCCTATTACCATATTGATTTTTCTGCCATTCCAAGGACATTGGTACTAACTAGGATTCGCCACCTCCATGAAGTGCATGTACTCGTTTTCTTGAAATGTATGACCTTATGTGGGCCATATCTGTACAACAACCGAATCCCAAAATGGTGTTGTTGACAATGGTGTATTGAATCCTGACATCTCCGTTGTCTTGACATTGTGTAGAGATGATGTTATAGATTCAAGATTTTCATAAAAATGGAGGCTATGAATAATATAGCAAAAAAAGATAGTCAACACAAAATGGAATTAGCCTTCAGCACACTGATTGTTTGGCTACCAGTTCTTTATTGGTTATAGGGTTAGGCAGCAGGGAGAAGGTTATTCGGACATTTGGAAGGATTATGTATTGTGAAGAAATTTGACAAAAAATAAGTGCATATCAGATGCATATTGCATACTCATTACAAAAGAATAGTTGCTTGAAAAAGCCTGATGCAGGGTTGCCCTTTTTTCAGTTGTTATTCTGTTGTAACCAATGTATAGATCTACTTGGGTCTTTTAACTTATAACATAAGCAATTTTATGTACCATGAAAATGTCGTTCGTAATTAGGAACATCTGCTAGACCAGATTGTGATCACTCTGTTGTGAATAATTTATGATTGATTCTTAAAATAATAGAGACCACGATGTCTTACAACATATTTACAGTTTGTTATCCTTTATGATATGATATCCTGAATAATTGTAAGTTTCTTAAAACCTTTTTAGTGATTGTTTAAGAATTTAGGTGTAAGCAAAAGTGTTAGAAAGCTCTACTGACGAACTCTTTTTAGATGACTGGATATATGAAGCTGTAAACATGTAATTTTATAACACTAAGTTACTAACAGAGACTTACAAACAACTAATTGAGATACTGTTGCCTTAGTCACTTACTGCTTTGATGAAGGTTGTATATCAAACTGTCATGCCTGCTTAATGGCTCAGTTCTTTAGGAAATATAATTTACCACTGCACAATTTGTGTGTACTGTTCATCCCAATGTTAGTCTGTCCTTCATGTTGTCTTATCAGTGACACCTTTGTTTGAAATATCATAATGAAAAACAGCCCTCTAGTGTGACCCAGGCATAATGGACTATTGCAATTGCAATTGTAATCTATCATGTGGTTATCAAGTCCCATTTGTTATGGACTGGTATTTTGATGTATGATATAGATTTGAGAGCTACTGAACGTTAAGCATGAATAGTTATGATGAAGTGCACAGTGCAGTGTAGAATAGACGAATGTGAACCACACAAACTGGTTTCGTCGTAGAGGGGATTTTTCTCACAAACTGTTTATGTCATCACGCACATCTATAAGAAATAGAACGTGTTCCCTGAACCCCAACCAGTGTCTCAGAGCCAGGCGTTTCACGGGTATTAACTCTTCCCCGGCGCCTGCACACATGGCGTTGAACGTTTCCGGGCATTGCTATACAATGTCGGCGGCTATTCCCCTTCCTCACTTTCGTAAACTACTGAGAAAAATGGCTTACTGTGTACTTAACTGTCGTAAAACAGTCAGATTGTAATCAAACACCTGATTCCTACAGGATCTGGGAATGTTGATGAAACGGACGGGCGCAGTGACACAGACAGTTTGTGAGCAAATTCCCCCCTATGATGGAACCAGTTTCTGTGGTTCAAATTCGTCTATTCCACATTTACCATGAATTTGTACCTCTAAAACTCCCTCAGGTTGTTTTAAGTATATATCATGCTGTCATGAACCCCTAAAGATTAGCTACATAAGGTGTCATGATTCGCACAAAGAAATAAGACTGAAGTTCTTGAGGATAACATGTTGTATTTGTCATCTGGGTTTAGTACCAGGTCGGCCAGCTATGGTCTGTCGCGGAGGCGAGCAAGAACGAAACAGGAGGCGGCGAAGGTGTGGAGGTACTCGTCAACGAGCCGTTTGAAAATGAGGAGATGGGAAAGGGGCAATACACTCACAAGATCTACCATCTGAAAAGGTAGGTTGAGTTGTTAAGTTTGCCCTTTATTTGTCTGTGTTGGACATTTGTTTAAATACAATATATGTATACTTCAGGTAGTGAGCCTACATTGAAATGACCATTTTAAAGCTATGCTTAAAAATGCTGTCGATGAAGGTTAGACATCCAGGTAATAAGACACGCAAGAAAACAGTTACCCAGTCACTGACGAAAGGCTGTGAATGCAACCTGAAATGTCTGACCATTTCCAAAATCAATCCAATAGCTTGACTAACTGTTTTCTTGTGAATGTTTATGGTATGTCTGTATACCAGAAGGGAACAAAATTGAATTTAGAAAAGCAAGGCTGTCATTTCTAAATCAAGTGGATAATTTTAGGTGATTTTTTTGTTGGAATAGACTCATTCTTGTTGGTTTATGAATGGAGTAAAATCATTAATTGTCTCGTTAAATTACATTATTGTTTGTTCCCATCCTTACAGTAAAGTTCCCAAGTGGATATCTAAGTTAGCACCCAAGGGATCATTAGAAATGCACGAGAAGGCGTGGAATGCTTATCCTTACTGTAGGACCAGTGAGTATGCTTCCTTACTTTTTTCCCCGTGATACCGTGTCCCTCATGGCACTTAAATCAATGTCGCAGAACGTTATACAATGTGTAACTTATATCAAGGGTCCAAGAGAACATTCAGATTTGAAAACTTTCAACTTCTTCTTTACTTTTTAACTTGGCATCTACAATGCACCATATTGTTGACATCATTATAATATGATGTCTGTATTGTATATTGTCCCATGCTGTTCAGTCATTGAATAACAGAAAAAATGAAAGACCGTTAGAGTTGAAAATAGCGCCAGCATGTCTTGAGAATTTTGCAGTATACCATACATGAGAATTTCCAGTACCTGGTACTGGTACTACTAGTTCTGATTACAGGAAGTCTTCACACATCTGCTTGGAGATGAAATTAGTGACAGATTATCAAAATGTTTGTTCAAAATGTTTTTTCAAAAGCTAATTTTGTCTTTTTTTCCCTGTCTGCTGTCACCAACAGTCATCACAGTAAGTACTTTTGACATTGACTTCACCCTGCAATGTTGTGAAGATTATGATCAGAAGTATGACCTGTAATATTGACAAGTGCATTGCCTTGCAAGCAAACTTCATTATATTGTGTCCAGCATTGGTGGTAGATGATTGTTATAAATCTACAGTGCATGTAATTGTAAAATATGCATGGGAACTTTACTGTAAAGTTCTCTGGTTATACTGATTTGCATGTGTCCCTTTTTTTTCACATATTCATCACTGAGATGGAGTCTTTATTTCTTGCAGAATCCGGACTATATGAAAGAAAACTTCGAGCTGAGGATCGAGACATGGCACAAAAAGGAATTGAACCTAGACAATGTAAGGAACCTGATTGTATTTCACAGCTTCTTGTTGAGAGAAATTCATGATCTATGAGACTAGCACTTTTCAGATATGTGAGTAGAAGTTTGCCATTACGTTAGCCTATTCTAGATGGCTTTTATGTTTGTTTGATATTCATAGAAATATATTGGTACCATTCTGAAATATGTCAGAAAAATGTTGGTCTGCCAAATATGATATTAGAAAACTCTTAAATTTTGCTTCTTAATGATATGTGGGGAGGGTTAAAGTTGCACTCTAAAACAGATAGATGCTAACATCAATTATATGGCTATATTTATAAGCTTTGGTCTCCAATGGAACATTGAACCATGCTAGACACCAAAACCAGACAAAGAATTATTTTACCTTGGACCAGGCATCTTTTTATAGCAGACAAATTGTTTTCACCATATATTTTAGGTAAGATCTATTTGAGGGATGTACAGTTATCATTAAAATCTCACCTTGTGTTTATAAAGTCTTTTTGTTTTGTTGCCAGCCCCACAAGGTGGCACCCGAGGTGTGGAGAAACGTGGATAAGGTGGACATTGACATTGGTAATGACCCTGTGGACAGGAGAGATTACAACCCTAAGGAGGACCCCTCTGTGTACCACTCCTTCAAGACTGACAGGGGGCCACTCAAGGGGGACTGGATAGTAAGTCCTGCTTGATTTCCTTACCTGTGTAGTGTACTAGTTTTTAGTACCAGGGCTCGAAATTCATTGTTGGGAATGGGTGCACTGGTGCACCTAACCTAAAAACGTAGGTGCACAGAAAACTTGTTTCATTGATTCTATTTGTATGTGCTAGGTGTGAACATACATGTTATAACATATGAACAGATTATAGCAACTTTCAAGTTGAAATATGCTCTGAAATATGTCTGTATGTATATTCTATCCCACATTGAGATTAATAGTTATAAGTTTCACATTGTATACAGTGCATGTTGTCTGTCCTTGGTGCTGATTTTCTGCTGTTGTTCTTTTGCTCATTTTTGCAGAAGAAGCTGGCAAAGGAGGTAACAGCTGCTACTTCAACCTTTCACAAACAAAATATACATTCATACAAGCTGTAGTACACTTAACTATTGCTTCTAGCTACTGATAGCTGCTTATGTAACAATGGCATAGTTGAGGGCATAAAAGGCTGTGAAACAAG